>NW_004444138.1:2962594-2983782 GCF_000243295.1 Trichechus manatus latirostris | reverse complement strand
CATAGGACTCCCTTTAGTATTTCTTGTAATTTTGGTTTGGTTTTTGCAAATTCCCTAAACTTCTGTTTATCTGGAAATGCCCTGATTTCACCATCATATTTGAGAGAGAGTTTTGCTGGGTATCTAATTCTTGGCTGGCAGTTGTTTTCCTTCAATGCTTTATATATGTCATCCCATTGCCTTCCTGCCTGCATAGTTTCTGCTGAGTAGTCCCAGATCATTGACTCACCTTTGTGGATCACTTTTCTTTTATCCCTAGACCCTCTTAAAATTCTCTCTTTATCTTTGGTTTTGGCCAGTTTGATTATAATGTGTCTTGGTGACTTTTTTTGGGATCTACCTTATGTGGGGTTCGATGAGCATCTTGGATAGATAATCTTCTCATCTTTATGACATCAGGGAAGTTTTCTGTCAACAAATCTTCAACAATTTTCTCTGTATTTTCTGTTATCCGCCCCCCCTTTTCTGGTACACCAATCACTCATAGGTTATTTCTCTTGATAGAGTCGCATATGACTCTTAGAGTTTCTTCATTCTTTGTCTGATTTTTCCTCAGATAAGTTGGCATCAAGTGCTTTATCTTCAGTGTCACTAATTCCAACTTCTACTTCCTCAATTCTGCTCCTGTGACTTTCTATTGAATTGTCGAATTCTGAAATTTTATTGTTAATCTTCTGGATTTCTGATTGCTGTCTCTCTATGGATTCTTGCAGCCTATTAAATTTGTCATTATGTTCTTGAATAACTTTTTTAAGTTCCACTACTTCTTTGTCGGTATGTCCCCTGGATGTTCTGCATTCTGTTGAAGTTCCTTTCTAATTTCTAGAAGAGTCTGTGTATTAATCTTTTGTATTCTGCCTCTGGTAATTCCAAGAAACTGTCTTCCTCCAGAGAATTTATTGATTCTTTATTTTGAGAGCTTGCTGAAGCCGTCATGGACTGCCTCTTTATGTGATTTGATATTGACTGTTGTCTCTGAGCCATCAATAAGTTATTATAATTTTATTTTATATTTGTTTAGGCGAGTCCTAGCTTCTTGTTTTGTTTTGTTTTGATATGCCCCAATAGGCTGCTCCTGTGCACTAGTTCGATTATTGGCACCTTGGTAGCTCTAACATCCTGTCACTAGGTAGTTAGTTCTGTAACTAAGTGTTTGCACACAGGAGTCCATTAAATTTTCCTATATGGGTTCAGCTCAGGTGTCCAGGCAGTCGGTCACCAAGTTTGTGGTGCAGGCTGTCACCTACAGTCCTAGAGAGGCATGGGTGATTGGTGTACGCACAGGTATCTGGCTGTGGTAGGGGGTCATGCGCTGAGCCAGGCAGGGGGCTGACAGCTGCCCCTGAAGAGTCTGAAAGGAAAGTGTGTCCCTATTCCCTAGGGTGAGCGGGTGGGTGAGTTTTGCAGCCAAACTATGAGCACCCTGCTCTGTTGGCTGTAAAGACTCTAGGGCAGCACTTTTTCTTGGCCTCCTGCAGCAGGTGACTAGGTGGCGTATTTGACGCCGTGAGTCCTCAAGTCCCTGGTGCGGATCAGTAAAGGTGCCTGCTTAAGGAGCAGGGCTGTGTCGAGGGTCACAAATCTGCCACTACACAGCTGAAACATTTGAAGTTAAACTTCAGGTGTTTACCCTGTTGTACTGTGGTAGTGAGGGCTAATGCTGTTGAGATGGGTCCCCACAAGTCTATACAGGGGTGTAAGGCACTCAAAGTCTGCAGACCCCTTATGCCTGTGCCTAGCAAAGGAGCTGTGCCGACCCTGAGTTCCTGGCTTAGGGGAGCCAGTAACTTATTTGTTCCCTCTCCAAGGCCAGGAGAGTGGGTAAGGGCGCCTTTTGGGATCTACTTCTGGCCCAGCGGACTTAGACTTCCAGACCAGTGCAGCGCGGGGAGGGAGGAGGTAAAAGGGAGAGAGATTTTTCCCAAATGGCCTTTTTTTTTTTAAATCCTCGCAAAAGGCCACACACATGTACTTATTTTTAGCCACTTGGGAGCTGCTTTTCACTGGTTCAGAGTGTCCAAGCAGAATCTCTGCTGCAGGATCTCTCTCGATGTGGAAACTGCCTCCGGAGCACGCGCACAGCTGTTTTCCTGCTTCAAAGCGGACCCTGAGTGGCTGAAAAGCTACAGTCCTGCCACCTCTGCTCTGGCGCTCCTCTCTTCTTCTGAACCACCTCCCTCTCCCCCCACCACTCAGTCCGATTCCTCAACTTTGCCTTGTTTAGGGCTCCTAGATATTCATATACAATCAAATCACTTGTTTTTCCAGGTCTTTGTTGTAAAAACAGTGGTTAGATGCTACAAAGTAGGTGGCAATGACTTAACTGTATGCGCGTTGTAAGGCCCAAGGGCCTCTTCCATCCTTGTCAAGAGGAGTGCTAACTTTCTCTCCTCTCATACAACAAGGGATAAATTTCTCTAAGTAGAATTTCCTATTCAAAGCATAAACCATTTTTATAACTTCAAATTCATATTAACAATTTCCCAGCATTTTAATCATTTACACATGCACTGGCGATTTGCAATAGCACCTGTTTCTCTATAACCAAAATAATACTGGGCATTGTCTTAGTTATCAGGTGCTGCTGTAACAGAAATACCACAAGTGGATGGCTTTAACAAAATGTTTTTTTCACAGTCTAGGGCTAGAAATCCAAATTCAGGGCATCAGCTCCAGGGGAAGGCTTTCTTCTCTGTTGGCTCTGGAGGAAGGTCCTTGTCATCAATCTTCCCCTGGACTATGAGCTCTGTACAGGAACCCCAGTTCCAAAGGATGCACTCTACTCCCAGCGCTGCTTTCTTGGTGGTACGAGATCCCCCTGTCTCTCTGCTTGCTTCTCTCTTTTATATCTCAAAAGAGATTGGCTCAAGACACTATCTAATCTTGCAGATTGAGTCCAACCTCATTAACATAACTGCTGCCTATCCTGCCTCATTAACTTCATAGAGGTAGGATTTATAACACATGGGAAAATCACATCACTCACAAAGTGGAGAACCACCACACAATACTGGCAATCATGACCAAAGTTGACGCATATTTTTGGGGGACACAATTCAATCCGTGACAGCCATTGTGCTTTTTAAAATATTTTTTCAATCCAATAGAGGATATTATTGTGTATTATTATTTTAATTATGCAAGTAATAAAAATGTTACTTAAGAAAACCTTTAATCACTAGTCTATATGTTAGTGTTATTCATTTGGGGTCAGTTTTTCCAAGGGCATGATGTGCCTACTTACTATGTAGATTCAAGTCATTTTTTATTTTAGAAAATCCTTGTATTTTCTCTCTAAATATTTGTTCGTTTCCATACTTTGTTTCCTTCTTTGAGGTCTTCAATTATGGAGCCATGGGATTTTATCTTCTATAGCTGTTATTTTCTCTCTGCTTTTTTAAACACATTTATTCCCATTTTAATTGATTTGTTTGTGTTTTCATTTCTATTCTCTAAGACTTTTTTCCCAGTACTGTCTGATCGCTTTTGTGCTCTCTCCAACTTCATCTTCATTTCCATGATTTTACGTTTCCTCCTTCTTTCTCAACTTCTGCCAACTAATATTTCACTCTTTCTTGAGCTCTTGCTTCATTGCACAGGCATTTTCTTCACAGTTTTTACCTGAATCATGGCATCATTTTTCTGGAGAGATTTCTTCACCTGATTTTTTTTTTTTCTTTTCTCCATTTTTCTTATACTATCTTTGCTAGATCCTGGTTTCTTTTTGATTGCTCATATTGGAAGAAAATTAATACCCCCAGAAAGAGATACTTTGTACAAATATCTGATTTCTGACTTTACTCTACCTTCACTGACTCTAAGAACCAAACCAGGTCAAGGGAAGCTCCTGCCCTATCCCAGCCTGTGCACACTGTTCCCACTGATTAGGTTTTCTCCTTCAGGGTATGCCACCCCCATTCACTGTGCATACTTTGCTGCTGCTTGCTGAGATCCACAGCCATGGCCCAGCTTCCCCAGTCTTTCTGCATGCACCTTGGCTCAATCTACAATGTTAGTTGCCCTTCTACCTATTTTATTTATTTATTTATTTTTTATTGTACTTCAGGTGAAGGCTTACAGAACAAATAGTTTCTCATGAAACAGTAGTACACATGTTGTTCTATGACATTGGTTAACAACCCCACAACATATGAACCCTCTAACTTCTCAACCTTTTTTTTTTGGTGAAGATACACATAGCCAAAGATACACCATTTCAAAAATTTCTACATGCACAGTTCAGTGACATTGACTACGCTCTTCCAGTTGTGCTGTTATTCTTACTTAAGATGAAGGCTTACAGAACAAAATAGTTTCTCATGTAACAGTTACTACAAATGTTGCCCTATGACAACGGTTAACAGTCTCATTTTGTGTTGATACCTTCTAGCCTGATATTATATGTTTATACACAAAGCTTTATTAGATTTGGAACTCATTTTAGGAAAAGAAGTAAAGTAGGAATCTGGGAGAAGCAGTAGAAACCATCAGTGACGGGAGTGAGCTATGAGTTCAAATTCTAGCCATACCACCATCTGGCTGTATTATTGTGTATAACTTACTTAATCTACATGAACCACAGCTTCCACATATGTGAAGTGGATTCAATAGGGGATTCATGTGATAATTTAGTAAAATGATTTATAGAAAGCATTTATTATGGTGTGTGGCAGATAGCAATTAGTCAAGACACATTATCTATCACCATCATAACTGTTATTATCATTAGTTCACATGGTTAACCAGTTGTCCTAAAACCGTTCAATGAGTGGCCCAACTTTTTCCAACTGACTTAAAATGCTTTATCTTTTATGAAAAAAATGTATATATACTGGAGTTGTTTTTTTTTAACTTTCTCTCTGTTAACACTGATTTGTCCGTTCCAGCATCAATAACACACTTATTAGAGGTTTCTATCTTTCAAATATATTTGAATATCTGGTACAACAATACTCCCCTCATTTCTCTTTCTCAAACATTTCCTAGCTTTCTTGCATGGATTTTTGTTTGTCTTTTCTAGATGAATGTTAGGATAATGTTATCAAGTTCCAAAAAAAAAAAAAACCTTCTCTAAAATTTTGGACACTGTAATAAACTTAAAATGTGGAAAACATTGGCATTACTAGAATATTGAATGTATACACATTTTTTTGTAAACAATAAAGCATTTAAAGTCAGTTGGGAAAGGTTAGGCTATTTAATGCATTATTTTAGGACAACTGGCTAACCATGTGAGCTGACGAATACCAGACAATAAATACCATGGATAGTCTCTCCATTTGGCTAAATGACCATTAATAGTTTTATAGAGTCTGTAGGTGGTGCAAATGTTTGACATACTTGGCTGCTAACCGAAAGGTTGGAGGTTCGAGCTCACCCAGAGATGCCTCGGAAGAAAGGCCTGATAATCTACTTTGGAAGAATGAGCCATTGAAAATCCTATAGAGCACAGTTCTACTCTGACGCACGTGAGAGCATTATGAGTTGGAATCAACTCAACAGCAATTAATGGTGGTGGTGGTGCAATAGTTTTATAGCTGTCTTTCCATAGGTCCTTGGTATTTAATATTTATATGGCTACTGTTATAGCATTTTCTTTGATCCTCTTGGTTTCCTCGGTAGAATGGTGTCACATGTATAGCCAGAGCTAGCTGGCCCAATGAAATTGTCCAAGGCCCTTCCTTCACCCAAAAAGGGAGAGGGAGGTTGCCCTTAATATAGGGGAGTTCCTATGTTCTTCTACTCTTTAAGGCTAGAGATGGCTCTGATTGGGAATTGGTCCTCATTTTCCTGCCAGTTTCTGTTTAGATTGGCTTTCTCCCTGCCTTTCCCCCTGAGTCTGTCCTGGGAAGCCTTAGCAGAGCCTTTCAAGGCCTGCATCACATCCCCCTGTTGTTGTTGTTGGATGCCATAGAGTCAGCTCTGATTCATGGTGACCTTACGGACAACAGAAGGAAACGTTTTCTGTTTCTGTGCCATTTTCTTGATCGTTGGTGTCAGGGAATGAATTATGTCCCTCAAAAAATGTGTGTATCAATTTGGCTGGGGCATGATTCTCAGTATGGTGTGGTTGTCTGCCATTTTGTGATTGTAATTTTATGTTAAAGAGGATTAGAGTGGGATTATAACACCCTTACCCAGGTCACGTCCTTGATCCAATGTAAAGGGAAGTTTCCCTGGGGTGTAGCCTGTGCCACCTTTTATCTCTCAAGAGATAAAAAGGAAAGGGAAGTGAGCAGAGACCGGGGACCTCATACCACCAAGAAAGCAGTGCTGGGAGCAGAGCGTATCCTTTGGACCTGAGGTTTCTGCAATGAGATGCTCCCAGCCCAAGGGAAGACTGATGCATCACAAGGACCTTCCTCCAGAGCTGACAGACAGAGAAAGCCTTCCCCTGGAGCTAGCACCCTGAATTCAGACTTCTAGCCTACTGGACTGTGAGAGAATAAACTTCTCTTTGTTAAAGCCATCCACTTGTATTTCTGTTATAGCAGCACTAGATGACTCAGACAGTTGGTATGTTTGAGCCCATTATTGTAGCTATTCTGTCAGTCCATCTCATTGAGAGTTTCCCTTGTTTTTGCTGACCCGCTGCTTTACCAAGCATGATGACCGTTTTTAGAAATTGGTGTTTCCTCATGATATGTCCAAAGTAAGTGAACTGAAATCTCGTCATCTTCACCTCTGAGGAACATTTGGATTGTATTTCCTCTAAGCCTGATTTGTTAGCTCCTCTGGCAGTTCATGGTGTATTCAGTATTCTTCCCCAGCACCACAGTTTGAATGTGTCAATTCTTCTGTCTTCCTGTTTCATTTTCCAGCTTTTGCATACATATGAGGAGATTGAAAAGACCATGGCTTGGGTCAGGTGCACTTTAATCTTCAAAATGACATCTTTCCTCTTTAAAACTTCAAAGAGGTCTTTTGCATACTTCCTACCTCACCTAATACTTGTCTAGGAGAGGAGTAGACTGCCTAGCTCTGTCCAAACCATCATCTTCCCAGAAATCTCTTGGGACCTTCATCCTCTGTTTTATTATTTCCAAAAGAATTATTTTCAAAATACTTTTATATGTATCTCCCATATGAAGTCTTTTCCATCTATGGCATTATCTCCTTAAATATAAGAACTCTGAAGACAGTGATGTTTTAGCTTTGTGCCATCTCAATGCCCAGAACAATGAGCTGACTTATTTATTTAAGTAACATTAAATAATATTAGTAGTGTGTCTTAGTCATCTAGTGCTGCTCTAACAGAAATACCACAAGTGGATGGCTTTAACAAATGAGATTTATTCTCTCACAGTCTAGTAGGCTACAAGTCCAAATTCAGGACACTAGCTCCAGGAGAAGGCTTTCTCCCTCTGTTGGCTCTGGAGGAAGTTCTTTGGGATGCATCAGTCTTCCCTTGGTCTGGGAGCATCTCAGCGCAGGAATCTCAGGTCCAAAGGACATGCTCTGCTCCCGACACTGCTTTCTTGGTGGTATGAGGTTCCCATGTATCTCTGCTCATTTCTCTCTTTTATATCTCAAAAGAAATTGGCTTAAGCTACTATCCAATCTTGTAGACCTCATCAGTATAACTGCCACTAATCCATCTTATTACATCATAGTGATAGAGTTTACAACACATAAGGAAATCACATCCGATTACATAATGGTACACAATCATACAATACTGGGAATCATGACCCAGTCAAGTCGACAGATATTTTTGGGGGACACAGTTCAATCCATGACATGTTTCAATGTGTTTTTAGACTGAGATATGACCACACTTATGGGAGACATCTGTGTCACTGGTTTTCTCTTTGTAGCCTTCTTTGTGTGCAGTGAACAAGTTCTTCCACAGTTGTATCCCCGGAGTGCTCTTTGTTTGCAGGCATATTAAGGCCCTGAGAACATGAGGAATGCATTTAGTGCCACAAGAGATGTCTACTTCTGTGGTTGTTCTACTGTGATTTCTTGAATAATTTATCAGCTACTTAACACTCATCCAATTTGGCTTCTTATTGAGAAATGATCTGTAAGCACTCACGCTTTATCTCAGAATTTAAAATACAGTCATTTTTAATAAATTGATTGTCTTTAAACAAGAATTTTAATGTTGGGGGAAAATTTGGTATATCCCAAGACTGTCCTATATGTCAATATGTTATGTGTCCATGTCTTCTCTTTATTAGTCTAGGTGAACTAGAGCTCATTGCCTTCACCTGTTTATTTGTGTTTGCAATACCATTCCATTTTTTTATTCTCTGTCAGGTGCTGGGGTTCCCCAGTTCCAGCCAATTGCCTTGAATGGCCGAATCCAGGTCCTCAGCAATGGGTCTTTGTTGATCAAGCATGTTGTGGAAGAAGACAGTGGCTACTACCTCTGCAAGGTCAGCAACGATGTGGGCGCAGACGTCAGCAAGTCCATGTACCTCACGGTTAAAAGTAAGGAAGAAGAATGCTTTGTTTTACCTCAATAGGTCTTTTTTGGCTTGAGTTTTCAATTGTCTGCATACACCTGTTTGAAAACACACATGCACACGTTGGTTTGCTATACCTGTTGTTTGAAGTTTTGCTGTCTAGAAATTGGAGAGAATGGTAAAAATTTGGGCCCCTCCAGTCTGGGGCATAGAGCCACACTCTCCTCTCCCTTCAGTCCCCTTGGCCACCAATCCCGGCCATGGGCAACTCAGCAGATGGGTAGGCCTCCACCTTTAGCGGCCATATTTCTGTCATGTTGATTGTATGGTGGAGAAGTCCAATACATGGTCTCAAATGTGTTCTTTTCAGAGATCTAATTTTCATAAATTTTATCATTTGCAAGCTGACTTGTCTGTAGATTTCCTTTTGAAGATCATTGTGAAATTAAGCAACTGGAAACCCCATTACCAAAACAAACGACAAATGGAAACAAGTCCATCACATTTACGGAAACAACAAGAGGGACCCTGTGCTGATGGTCCATGCTGCTGACCCAGCTTATACAAAGGGCACCTTGAAATGTCATTATTTTCACACTTTGATAACTAAACCACCAAGGAAAGGAAGTAAAGTGGACCCAAATTTTACTGAAAGCTACTAATAAGCAAATGGTTTTACGTCTAGTTTATAGTGACTGGCTTATGTTTTCTTCATTTGCATGATTTTCTGTTAGATAAACTGTGATTTCTTATTGACTGCAAGGCTTTGTTCAGGCATCCTCTTTTTCTATTTTAAGTCTGTTATTGGAAAGGATCTCAACCATACCATTTATTAGGAGGTTTAAAAGTGAATTTCAGTGATGCCTGTGTGTACGTGTGTGTGATATTTCAAGACTAGCCACAAAAAGACTAATATCCATCCTAACTCACTGATAATTTATTCTATTTAGTCCATTACTTCCAACAGAATAATAAAAAATATAAAACTATCTATTTCCTAAACTTTTATATGATAGAACAAATAATAGTTCTAAAATGGGATTGTTTTGGAATATGTTTTTCACATATTCAGTACAGGCCATCTGATCCGTTCCTGTCTTTAAGTCCAATTTGTAGGTAAGTCAAAACAGGTGATACGGTTCTTATTTAGCCTCACTTTAGTGCAAGAAAAGGCTCAAAGCCTTTTCAATGATTTAAAAGCTGCCTGCATGTGCAGCAAGTGAAGATGATTGTGGTGAAAAATTTGTTGATGGTAGGGGTTGATTCAGTCATTTCAAAGTGACAGAAAATTTACATAACATTAAAGGGCAAGCAGGAGTTGTCCATAAGTTGGACATTCATAGCCCAGGGACTGCCTGTACATATTTTTGACCCCTAAATTGCATTCTCTGGAAGAACTGAATTTCAAGAATCTGAAGACAAATTTTGATATCACTTAAATCCAAAGGTACAATAGTCAGTTTTAAATTTATCAAATGATAAAATATTGATAAAACCTAAGAGCTGAGAACCAACATCGAGCAATGTTGGTCTATATTTTTTCCCAAAAAAAGAATATATTTTGAAGTTATTTTAATATGTTTTAAATTCATCAAACATTTATCTATTCCACAAATATATATCAAATACAACTCTGTACAAAGCTTTATGAAGGAGGTAAATACCATCAACCATGGATCTATCCTAATGAATCAAAGAGTTTGTTGTGTCTTGGAAGGGGAAATGAAAAGGAAGGTTGTTGCTGTTATTTGTTTCTGTTGGGTGGATTCTGACTTGTTGCAACACCGTGTATTATAGAGTAGAACTGTTTCATAGGGTTTCCTTGGCTATAATCTTAAACAGATCACCAGGCTTTTTCTCCCACAGTACTGCTGGGTGAGTTCGAACTGTGAACCTTCAGGTTACTAGTCAAGCACAAAGCATTTGCTCTACCTAGGAAGAAGGCAGTGGCTACTAATTATGAAGCCAGGTGAAAAATAATTGGTGCCGTGTATTTGCCTTTCAGTGGATGACAGATTGTCAGCTTGAGGGAATTAAAGAAAGCTTCATGGAAAAGACCTTGAAGGATGGTTATAATTAAAAAATGCAGAAATTGAAGATTTTTTTCCATATCTCCTCTTCTGATAATTTTGCATTAGGTACTGGTGTATGCTGAGGAAAGGGGGCCATTGGGGGGACTACAAAGATTACTGAGACATAGCTTTACCTTTAATGAGCTTCCTCTCTCCGGGGGCAGTTGGGCATGTATGTGTCCAACTCCTGTCAAACAGCATGTGTAAGTGTTATCTGCCATAGACACCAAGGGCTGACAGTCAAAGGCGTGATTTTCATTTGTAGAATCATCAGCTATAGAATGTGAATCTATGGCATTTGAATTCAGTCTCAAAGGATGAAAGTGTTTCAAAAGATAGAGTTGTTCCTTTGCCGTGAGAACAGAACTAGATGATTCCCAGCCACCATTACTGAAAGTTTTGATCAAAGATTCTATAAAGAATCCTGATCAAAAGGGGGGGAATATAGATAGAATTTCAAATTTTCATGCAATTAAGACTTCCTGGAGCCACTGAGGCAGGATAAATCCCCAAAACTTTTGCTCTGAGATAATCTTTAAACCTTAAATCTTAAATCAAAATATTCTCTGAAATTTTCTTTAAACCAAACAATAGGTTAGCTTAATTAGTAAAGAATGTCTGCCTTGAGCAGTGTGCTTTTTTTAAAGAACTATCTATATGGGATTAAATTGACAACAGCAATTTGAAATATTAGATAAGAAGCTTAGAGGCAGTGGATTTATGTTAATGGGGGAGGAAAAATTTGGGAAAAGAGAATGAGAATGGTTGGTTGTACAACCTGAAGAATATAACCAATGTCACTGAATTGTACAAATTGTTTAACTGGATTAACAAAAAAAGGCAGAGTTGTTGAGGCTAGATAGGGGCATTCCATAGGAAGGGAACAGTGAGAGCGAATACATGAAATTAACACATCCAAAGCAATAGACAACTGTCTGCTGAAAGTTGCATGGTACACAGAGGGGATAAGAGAATGAAGCATTTAAAATAATGATATTTCAAATAGAAATGATTCTTAGATTTGGCCAAATTTTAGATGATCTCAACCTGTGCAAACTATGAGTGGAGATGTACCTTTAAATCACAGTTCATTTTAGCAGTCCTTAATAACCCAGGGGTGGTTTTTGAATGATTTGATCTTCAGACTTGTGGTGTTTCTAACTTCTGAAAGTAAAATATTTAAATTATGAAACATAAAAAAAAAGATAATAAAAAGATATAGAAGTGTGAATACAGGGTGTATTGAAGACAAATGTATAATGAATATATTTGTTGCTCTGGAATCCCTAATTCTGATACCATTCAAAAATCAATTAGCAAACATGGGGATCATTTGTACTGTTCTTTGTATTTTTTTTTAATCATACATTAAGTGTATTAAAAATTGACACACCAAGGTTGTGAATATAGCAGGTAGTGGACAATTTGCCACTTGAGGTATGGCTATTTTACTAATAATATAGAGAAGAGACCCAATAAGATCAGAGAGAGCAGGATGTGCTGACTCTAGGCTGACCTGGGCAAAGATGGCTGCCCTGGCCGTTGCTGTTGCAGCTGCTGGGCTGCCCATTAGCACCTGACCAGTCAGCTCTTATGTCCTGTCATTGGCAATAGGATTATACCTGGCCCTGCAACAGCGGAGGCTTGGGGCTCTTCGTTGTCTAATATTGGCAGGCTTATATCAGACATATGTTCCTTAATGTTTTATTTTTATTTCTACAGAGGATTGAAGGGGATACATTAAAATGCAGATACACACATCCATACACACACCAATCCCAAATGTCTTCTAGAATAGCAAGAGCTACTCCTTTCTTTTAATCTTTTAATACAGTCATAACAAATGCATGGGAGTCCCTGGTTGGCACAAATGTTTAAAGTGCTTAGCTGCTAACTGAAAGGTTGGCAATTCAGATCACCTTGGAAGAAAGGCCTGGTGATCTGCTTCCAAAAGATCACAGCCTTGAAAACCTTATGGAGTACAGTTCTACTCTGAAACACATGGGGTCTCCATGACTCGGAATCAACTTGACAGTAACTTTTCTTTAACAAACATATGCACATGTGACCCCCCCCATACACACACCACATTCCGTACAAACACACACACAAAAAACATGACAAATGATTAAGGGGTACCTATTCAAAATATAAGGAGCCTTGGTGGCACAGTGGTTAAGTGCTCAGCTGCTGACTGAAAATGTTATCAGTTCAAACCCACCAGCTGCTCTGTGGGAGAAAGATGTGGCAGCCTGCTTCTGTAAAGATTTACAGCCTTGGAAACCCTATGGGGCAGTTCTGCTCTGTCCTATCGGGTTGCTATGAGTCGGAATCGACTCGATGGCAATGTGTATTTAAAATGCAACAGGACAGGAAAGGCAGCAAAACAAGGACGCTCACTCCCTTATTTCCACCCAACCACCGGGAAAAATATTGGTAAAACATGGACAAAGACCCCTCTTCCCCTTTACCCCAAATAGTTGACTATAATCTTTTACACACTAAGAAGTTTGTCAACGTTGCTGAAATTTATTACACAAAAATGCTAACATGTGGTAGCCCCCAAAGGAAAATTCTGTTGGGGGAGAAGAAAGGAGTCTTATGTGTCTACTTCCAGGTTAGTGAAGTACCTAAAAGATGCTATGAGGTGGGCGTAGAGGGGGTGAGCCCGTAGGATGTAATCAACTGGCAAAAACCACAATGTGGTGGAAAGACCCCTGGGATTTTGCTCCTGGCATTGCCACTTCTGAATTATGTGACTTTGGACTATTTGCTTAACCTAAGTCTGTACAATGGGAAGAGTTATGTCTACCTGACAGAGTTATTGTGAAGAGTAAATGGGATAATTATTTGAAAAGACATTGTAAAATGCAAAGCATTCCTGCGTGTTCCAACACATAAAAAAATAGTGAGTGGTTCCGTATGTTGGAGAGGAAATCCCTCAGCAGTGCAAAGAGTTAATACGCTTTGCTGCTAACCCAAAGGTTGGCCGTTCGAGTCCACCCAGAGGTGCCTGGAAGAAAGGCCTGGCAGTCTACTTCCAAAAAATCAACCATTGAAAACACTATGGAGCACAGTTCTACTCCAACATACACGGGGTCCCCATGAGTCGAGATTGACTGGACAGCAACTGGTTTTGGGTTTTTTTTTGGTGGTGGTGGTGTTTGTTCATGTTGACGAGAAAGAGAAAACGTATACTGATGGTGCTGAGCACAGGAGCACGTTTAGAAAACCATTCTGTAAAAGAAAATCACAAGGCCATAGGGCAGGAAGAGGAGAGAACCTGCATCCGCCGAGACCCACGGGGAGATGTTTTCGTTACTGTTGTAATGGCCATCCATAGGTTATCCTTGGAGCGATGCGTCTGGAAATTCTGATGGCCTGTGTCTTTTTCCAAACCCTGTTTTCTTTTAAGAATAATCGATAGAATGGGGATTTCAAACTGTTTAATAGAAAATTATAGTGCCCTGCTCTAAATAAAAACATTAAGTACTTTTTCTATAAACTTATTTAAAACAAATATTCGGCAGATATTCTAATTTGTGGTTGTTAGTTGCTGACGAATCGACTTGACTTCTGGCGGCCCCACGTACAGCATATTGAAATGTTACCCGGTCCTGTACCATCTTCATGAACATTGGTGTGTCGAGTCCATTGTTGGGGCTGTTGTGTCAGTGCATCTCACTGAGGGTGTCCCTCGTTTTCACTGACCCTCCCCTTTACCAATTCTAAATTTGGTAGAGAAAATTTTCTGCCTGATTGGGCCACGTCAAGAAATTAAGGCAGTTTCTCAGCTAAAGACTCTGGCTTCCAAGGATGGTTGGTGCTGGGTTTGAACACATTTTAAAGATCAGAACTCGACAGACAAGACCTACTGCTGTAGGTGGGATGCTGGGGCCGGTCTCCAGTCTGGGAAGTTCTCTTACTGTTTTCAAAAAACACTATTCCAACAATAAAGTATTTAGCGATGAACCCTGCCTCCCCCACCCCCCCTTTTGATATGAGACATGAGGAGGCTTGACAGAGAAGAGAGCAAGAAAACAAATACGGGAAGCAATCAAAAATAATCAGGACCAACTCTGGATCAGCCTAATTTTACATTGTCATCTCAATTCTAGTTCATCTTTTTACCAAAAGTCACCCCAGGAATAGAGATCCAAAACAATAGATAATATTTCCTGCTGTGGCAGAAAAAACTGAAGGAGCAGGCTTCTGTGTGCAGTCAAATTTAGCGTCTGGTTACAACGTCCTCACTCCTGGTCCCAGGCCATTTAGGGGCTGGTGAGGCACAATGCAACGCTTAGGCATGGACTTGGTTGCCAAGGAGTTGATTCTGACTCATGATGACTCTGTGGGCGGAGCAGAACTGTGCTCTGTAGCATTTTCAATGGCTGACTTTTTGCAAATAGATTGTCAAGCCTTTCTTCCAAGGCACCTATGGGTGGACAGGAACCTCCAACCTTTCAGCTGAGTGTGTTAACTGTTTGCACCACCCAGGGACCATTTGGGGCCTGGGGAGTGTGATCTTTTATGGTAAGAAAATAGTTCCAAGAACTGCTGGACCTCTCAAATCGATGAACAACCATGAATGTTTCTCCCAGGCATCAAAAAGCCATCATCCCACCTCCCAACTTCCTGCCACTGGCCAGTCTGAACCCCTGTGTTCCCAGGAACCAGGGTTTCAGTGTGAATCTATAACCCACAATGACCAAGCAGCTCTTCCTTTGCGGCCACTCTGCAGAGGGCCTTTCTGATCCTGCACACAGTGTGAAAGAGCGTCCTTCATCAGACAGGAGTGGGGGCTTCCGGGGAGGCTGGTTTACTTTTTGAATCTAAGGATTGGCTCTGGGAGCAAATCCGCTGGCTCTTGTCCAGCCTTGGTCCCAAGGCCTCCCTTCCTCCTTCCCTTTGCCTCAGCCCAGGCAGGTCTCTGTGCCCATCAGATCTCTGTGCTGCCAAGTACATTAACATTTGCACTACCCAGGGACTTCAAAAGCTGTTTACCCTCCGTTATTTTAATTCTGAGGGCTTCTAAATCAAGGCTTCCAAACGTTGGCTCCTGGGCCCCAGTAGTTTATGAATGACCTTGTAGGGGTTCTGGCAACCTTGAAATTATGTGCAAAAATGTATGCATTTTTCTGGGAACAAACACTATATCCTTAAAGAGATCCATGATGCTAAGTAGATTAAGAACTACTGTCCAACTCAGGGTGACCTCATGTATTACAGAGTAGAACTGAGCTCCAGAGAATTTTCTTGACTGTATTCTTTATGAAAGCAGATTGCCAGTCCTTTCTTTCATGGCACCACTGTGTGGGTTCGAACCACCAACCTTTTGGTTAGTAGTTGAGCTAAAACTGTTTGTGCCACCCAGGAATTTATAACAATAAGAGCTATAATTTATTCTAAATATTTTAATCATTTTATATAATCTAATTAAATTATACATAATCTCCTTTTATGTTTACCGACTCTTTCTTCTGCTATGCCTGTCTGTATTCAGTCCATGCACTGTATTGTTCAATTTAGTTATTGTACTTTTTATTTATTTATTTTTAAATATTCTCTATTTCTTTACTAACATTTCCCATCTGCCCATTCATTATGCATTTACATTTATTTACATCTTTGGCTATATTTATAATAGCTTTTTTCAAGGCCTTGTCTGCTAATTGCAACATATGAGTCTGTCGGTCAGTGTCTATTAATTGCTTCTTCTTTTTTTTTTTTTAATCAGCTTGGAACACATTTATTTTTTCTGCTGTTTGGCGTGTCTTCTAATTTTTTTCTTTCTTTTGAATACTGGATGTTATGAATGATACATTGTAGAGACTCTGGATTCTGTTATGTTCCTCCAAAGAGTGATTTTTTGTCCTGGCAGGCATTTAATTGACTGAACATAATCTCCACGATCACTCTTTCTTGCAGGAGGCAGCAGCTGAAATCTCTATTCCATTCTTTCAGCTTCAGCTGCTGCATTTTTCCTGAGCCCAGTGAGATCTCCCCTGTACATACATCATTTAGTAGTCATTCAATTAAATTGAGCAAATAGTATATGCCAGTGTTGGAACTGCCACTTCTATGACTCCTTTCCTTCTAGGATTTTCCCTTACTTTTCTGGCTGATCTGCCAAATGTCATTTATGGGAAAGTTAGTTCGTCTGAGCTCTCTGCCGTTACTACAAGTCTGGAAAGTCTGAAACCTTTTAATTTCATTTTATAGTGTTTTGATAGACAGGTTTTAAAAATTGCTAAGTAGTTAAATCTAACAGCTTTCCTTTAGACTTCTCCTTGTTAGCATCATATTTAGAAAATTCTTCTGTATTCCAAGATTAATATTCTATATTTGTCATTTAACTCTTTAATACCTAAGAAATATATTATGATGGAAATTATAAGCAAGAGCTAATCTTTTTTCCACAAATGGTTCATCAGTGGTACCAACGGCATCTGTTAATAACCCATTTTGTCCTTACTTTTCTGAGATGCCACTTTCATTTTTCGGAGAGACACTTAAGAATATGGAGTCACAAGTCAGACTCCTAAGGTTAGAATCATAGCCCTGTTGCTTACTAGCTGTGAGACTTTGGACAAGTTGCTAATCTCTCTGTGCCTTGGTTATTTAATCCTGAAATCACCACAGAGTGCTGTTAGAAGGATTATAATGAGTTAATGTAAACATGTAAATTTTTCAGAACAAAAGAATGATGTTAAATCTCTACCTGTTTACCATGTACAAAAACTAACTCAAAATGTATTATAGGTGTAAATGTAAGAATTACAACTGTAAAACTCTTATAAGGAAGCATAGGAGTATATCTTTATGACCTTAGGTGAGTCAGTGGTTTCCGACATATATCACCAAAAGCACAAGCGACAAAAGAAAGGATACATAAATTAGGCTGCATCAAAATTAAAAAATTTTATACTTCAAAAGATATAATCAAGAAAGTGAGAGGTGGGGCCAAGACGGCGGAGAAATCAGATGCTACCGGTGGACCCTCTTACAACAAAGACCCGAAAAAAGAACTGAATCGATTATATATGACAATCTAGGAGCCCTAAACATCTAAGGCAAAGTTGAGGAACTGGACTGAGTGGCAGGGGGAAGGAAAGACAGTTCGGAAGCAGCAAGGAGTTGCCAGACGTGACCCGGAGAGAGCCTGAGCCCTTCAGGCCTGATCAGCTTGTGGGTGAGCAGTGAGGTCAGCAAGCAGCCGAGCTCAAGAGGCACGTTTTCCGCACTGGGAGAGACCCAGCACCAGAGACTGTACACGGTCACCCAGAACCAGTGAGAAGCAGCCCTCCACGAAAGATAAGTACTTGTGTATGGCTTACCACACGGATCAAAAACACCCAAAAAACTTCTCAAAAACCTCAAAAACTTCTCTCCCATTTACCTTCCCACTCCCTGCTCTGGGTCCTGGGCCAGCTTCAGCAATTGCCGAGTCCCCTGTGCCGAAAGCAGGATCCATCACACGCCCTGAGCTATTCTACTGACCTTGGAGAGTGAACAAATTAACAACAGGGGGAAAAAATAAACTGTCGGCTCCCCTAAGCCAGGCACCCCGGGTGGGCACAGATCCTTTGTCTAGGCACAGGCATAAGGGATCCACAGACTTCGAGTGCCTTTCCTCCTACAGAGACTTGCTTAGGCCCATTTCAACAGCATAGGCCCTCATTAACACAGTACAACAGGGTATATACCTGAAGTCTAACTTCAGCTATTTCAGCTGTGGAGTGGCAGGTTCTTGACATTTGACACTGCTCTGCCAATTAAGCAGGGTCTTCACCTACCCACATCAGGGGCCTGAGGACTGGTGGCTCCACCCATGCCACCTAGCCACCTGCGATAGGGGCCCAAGAATAAGAGGTGCCTCCCAGTCCTTGCAGCCAACAGCATTGGGAGCTCAGTCTGGCTGCAAAACTCACCCACCTACACACTCAGGGAACAGGGACACGCCTTAATCCTGGACACTCGGGAGCGGCCGTAAGCCCCCTGCCTTGCTCGGAGTGTGTCCGCCTGCCAGCCAGATACCTGTGCCTACACCAATCACCCATGCCTGTCTAGGACTGTAGGTGAGAGCCTACAACACACACTTGGTGGCTATCTACCTGGGCACCTGAGATGAATCCATACAGGAGGAGTGGGAAGACTCCTGAGCTCACATACCTAGTAAATGATCTAACCACCTGGTGATAGGACATTAGAGCTTCGAAGTTGCCAATAATCCAACTAACTCATACAAGCAGCCTATTTGGGCATATCAAAACAAAACAAGAAGCTAGGCCACAGTAAGAAAACATAAAATAAATATAATAACTTATTGATGGCTTGGAGACAACAGTCAATATCAAATCACGTAAAGAGGCAATCCATGATGGCTTCAGCAAGCTCCCAAAATAATAGAATCTAGAAATTTTCCAGAGGAGGAAAATTTCTTGGAATTACCAGAGGCAGAATACAAAAGATAAATATACAGAACTCTTAAAAAATTAGAAAGGAAGTTAATCAGAACACAGAACACGAATAGAGGAAATTAAAAAGATTAGAGAAAAGAAATAAACTATGGGAGGCAGGGCCAAGATGGTGGAGTAGTCAGACAGCTTTCTATATCCCTCTTACAACAAAGACCTGAAAAACAAGTGATTTGATTGTATATGAATATCTAGGAGCCCTGAACAAGGCAAAGTTGAGGAAGTGGACTGAGTGGCACGGGGAGAGGAGTGCCATACTGGCGGCGGTAGGAGCTGCAGCTCTTCAGCACTGAAGGGCTCCGGGTGTGCAGCGAAGCAGGCAAACAGCTCCGCGTGCACTTGGGAGGCAGTTTCCACATCAAGAGAGATCCGGCAGCTGAGATTCTGCTTGGACAGTCCGAACCAGTGAAAAGCAGCTCCCAGGTGACTAAAGATAAGTACATGCATGTGACCTTTTGCAGGGATTTAAAAAAAAAAAAAACAAAGCCCATTTAGGAAAAACCTCTCTCCCTTTTACCTCCTCCCGCCCTGCTCTGCACCGGTCCTACCTTCCGAAGTCTCTGAGTCCCTTGGGCCAGAAGTAGATCCCAAAAGGCACCCTGATCTATTCTCCTGGCCCTGGAGAGGAAACAAATAAACTACTGGCTCCCCTAAGCCAGGAACTCAGGGTCAGCACAGCTCCTTTGCTAGGCACAGGCATAAGGGGTCCGCAGACTTTGAGTGCCTTACACCCCTGTATAGACTTGTGTGGACCCATCTCAACAGCGTACGCCCTCACTACCACAGTACAACGGGGTAAACACATGAAGTCTAACTTCAACTCTTTCAGCTGTGAAGTGGCAGATTTGTGACCCATGACACAGCCCTGCCCTTTAAGCAGGCACCTTAACGGGTCCACACCAGGGGCTTGAGGACTGGTGGCTCCACCTACATCACCTAGTCACCTGCTACATGGGTCCAAGAATAAGTGGTGCCCCCGAGTCTTTACAGCCAACAGAGTAGGGGGCTTATAGTCAGGCCGCAAAACTCACCTACCTACTCGCTCTAGGGAATAGGGACACGCTTTCCTTTCAGACACTCAGGGGCAGCCGTCAGCCCCCTGCCTTGCTCAGCACATGACTCCCTACTGCAGCCAGATACCTGTGCCTACACCAATCACCCATGCCCCTCTAAGACTGTAGGTAAGAGCCTGCACCACACACTTGGTGACCGACTGCCTGGATACCTGAACTGAACCCATACAGCAAAATTTAACGGACTCCTGTGTGCACATACTTAGTTACAGAACTGACTATCTGGTGACAGGACGTTACAGCTTCAAAGACACCAATAAACAAACTAGCACACAGTGAGCAGCCTATTGGGGCATATCAAAACAAAACAAAACAAGAAGCTAGGACACACTAAAGAAAACAGAAAATAAAATTATAATAACTTATTGATGGCTCGGAGACAACAGTCAATATCAAATCACATGAAGAGGCAGTTCATGATGGCTTCAGCAAGCTCCCAAAATAAAGAATCAATAAATTCTCTGGAGGAAGAGAGTTTCATGGAATTACCAGAGGCAGAATACAAAAGATTAATACACAGAATTCTTCTAGAAATTAGAAAGGAAATTCACAAAGCATAGAGACAGCCAAAGAACATACAGTTAAAGTAGTAGCGGAACTTAAAAAAGTTATTCAAGAACATAATGACAAATTTAATAGGCTGCAAGAATCCATAGAGAGACAGCAATCAGAAATCCAGAAGATTAACAGTAAAATTCAGAATTAGACAACTCAATAGAAAACCATAGGAGCAGAATTGAGGCAGTAGAAGTTAGAATTAGTGACATTGAAGATATAGCACTTGATGCCAACTTATTTGAGGAAAAATCAGATAAAAGAATTAAAATCAATGAAGAAACTCTAAGAGTCATGTGGGACTCTATCAAGAGAAATAACCTACGAGTGATTGGAGTACCAGAATGGGGTGGTGGGGGGTGGGGGACAGATAACAGAAAACACAGAGAAAATTGTTGAAGATTTATTGACAGAAAACTTCCCTGATATCATGAAAGATGAGAAGATATTTATCCAAGATGCTCATCGAACCACACATAAGGTAGATCCCAAAAGAAATTCACCAAGACATATAATCAAACTTTCCAAAACCAAGGATAAAGGGAGAATTTTAAGAGTGGCTGGGGATAAAAGAAAAGTCATCTACAAAGGAGAGTCAAT
>NW_004444138.1:2907256-2961745 GCF_000243295.1 Trichechus manatus latirostris | reverse complement strand
ACACCTTAGACTTAAAGACACAAACAGGCTAAAACTCAAAGGATGGAAAAAAATATATCAAGCAAACAACACTCAAAAAAGAGCAGGAGTGGCAATATCAATCTCTGACAAAATAGACGTTAAAGTAAAATCCACCACAAAGGATAAGGAAGGGCACTATATAATGATTAAAGGGTCAATACACCAGGAGGATATAACCATAATAAATATTTACGTACCCAATGACAGGGCTCCAAAATACATCAAACAAACTCTTAACAGCACTGAAAAGAGAGATAGACAGCTCCACAATAGTAGTAGGAGACTTCAACATGCCACTTTCAGTGAAGGACAGAACATCCGGAAAGAAGCTCAACAAAGACATGGAGAAGCTAAGTGCTACAATCAACCAACTTGATCTCATAGACATATACCGAACACTCCACCCAACAGCAGCTAAGTATATTTTCTTTTCCAATGCACATGGAACATTCTCCAGAATAGACCACATATTAGGCCATAAAGCAAGCCTTAATAATATCCAGAGCATGGAAATATTACAAAGCATCTTTTCTGACCATAAAGCCATTAAAGTAGAAATCAACAACAGAAAAAGCAGGGAAAAAAGTCAAACACGTGGAAACTGAACAACACCTTGCTCAAAAACTACTGGGTTATAGAAGAAATTAAGGATGGAATAAAGAAATTCATAAAATCAAATGAGAGTGAAAACAAATCCTACCAGAACCTTTGGGACACAGAAAAGCAGTGCTTAGAGGTCAGATTATAGCAATAAATGCACACATCCAAAAAGAAGAAAGGCCATAATCAAAATATTAACCCTACAACTGGAACAAGTAGAAAGAGAGCACCAAAAGGAGCCTTCAGGAGCCAGAAGGAAGGAAATAATAAGACTTAGAGCAGAATTAAATGAAATAGAGAATATAAAAACAATTGAAAGAGTTAACAAGTCCAAAAGCTGGTTCTTTGAAAAGATCAACAAAATTGTAAACCATTGGCCAAACTGACAAAAGAAAAACAGGAGAGGAAGCAGATAACCCATATAAGAAATGAGATGGGTGATATCACCACAGACCCAACTGAAATTAAAAGAATCATAACAGATTACTATGAAAAACTATACTCTGACAAATTTGAAAACCTAGAGGAAATGGACAAATTTCTAGAAACTCACTACCTACCTAAATTAACACAAACAGAGGTAGAAAAACTAAATGAACCCCTAACAAAAGAAGAGATTGAAAAGTTTATTAAAAACTCCCAACAAAAAAAAAGCCCTGGCTCAGATGGCTTCACTGGAGAATTCTACCAAACTTTCAGAGAAGAGATAACACTAGTTCTACTAAAGGTATTCCAGAGCATAGAAAAGGATGGAATACTCCCAAACTCATGCTGTGAAGCCTGCATAACCCTGATACCAAAACCAGGTAAAGACACCACAAAAAAAGAAAATTACAGACCAATATTCCTCATGAACATTGACGTAAAATTCCTGAACAAAATTCTAGCCAATAGAATTCAGCAACATATCAAAAAAATAATTCACCATGACCAAGTGGGATTTATACCAGGTATGCAGGGATGGTTCAACATTAGAAAAACAATCAATGTAATCCCATCACATAAATAAAGCAAAAGGCAAAACCACATGATCTTATCAATTGATGCAGAAAAGACATTCGACAAAGTCCAAACTCCATTCATGATAAAAACTCTCAACAAAATAGGAAGAGAAGGGAAATTCCTCAATATAATTAAGGGCATTTATATGAAGCCAACAGCCAACATCATCCTAAATGGAGAGACTTTGAAAGCATTCCCCTTGAGAATGGGAACCAGACAAGGATGCCCTCTATCACCCTCTTATTCAACATTGTGCTGGAGGTCCTGGCCAGAGCAGTTAGGCTAGAAAAAGAAATAAAGAGCATCCAAATGGATAGGGAAGAAGTCAAAGTATCTCTATTTGAAGATGATATGATCTTATACACAGAAAACCCCAAAGAATCCACAAGAAAACTACTGGAACTAATAGAAGATTTCAGCAAAGTTTCAGGATACAAGATAAACATACAAAAATCAGTTGGATTCCTTTACACCAACAAAGA
Organism: Trichechus manatus latirostris; assembly: GCF_000243295.1. Taxonomy (NCBI): domain Eukaryota; kingdom Metazoa; phylum Chordata; class Mammalia; order Sirenia; family Trichechidae; genus Trichechus; species Trichechus manatus. The sequence goes on along the minus strand of NW_004444138.1, from coordinate 2,959,640 downwards.
GAACCTCGAGGAGGAAATTACCAAATCAATACCGTTTACAATAGCCCCCAGGAAGATGAAATACTTAGGAATAAATCTAACCAGAGACGTAAAAGATCTATACAGAGAAACTACACGACACTACTGCAAGAAACTAAAAGAGACCTGCATAAGTGGAAAAATATACCTTGCTCATGGATAGGTAGACTCAACATTGTGAAAATATCAATTCTACCCAAAGTGTTCTACAGATACGATGCAATTCCGATCCAAATTCCACCGGCATTTTTTAATGAGATGGAGAAAGAAATCACCAACTTCATATGGAAAGGGAAGAGGTTCCAAATAAGTTACGTGTTACTCAAGAAGCAGAACAAAGTGGGAGGCCTCACACTACCTGATTTTAGAACCTATTATACTGCCACTGTAGTCACAATGGCCTGGTACTGGTACAACAACAGATACATAGACCAATGGAACAGAATTGAGAATCCAGACATAAATTCATCCACCTATCAGCAGCTGATATTTGACAATGGCCTCAAGTCCATTAATTGGGAAAAAGACAGTCTTTTGAACAAATGGTGCTGGCATAACTGGATGTCCACCTGCAAAAACTGAAACAAGACCCATACCTCATACCATGCTCAAAAACTAACTCAAAATGGATCAAATACTCAAATATAAAATCAAAAACAATAAAGATCATGGAAGAAAAAATAGGGACAATGCTAGGAGCCCTAATACATGGCATAAACACAATACGAACCATATCTAACAATGCACAAGCACCAGGAGAGACACTAGATAACTGGGAGCTCCTAAAAATCAAACACTTTTGCTCATCAAAAGACTTCACCAAAAGTGTAAAAAGACAACCTATAGACTGGTAAAAATTTTTGGCTATGACATATCCAATCAGTGTCTAATCTCTAAAATCTACAAGATACTGCAATACCTCAACAACAAAAAGTCAAATAACCCAATTAAAAAATTGGCAAAGTATATGAACAGGCACTTTGCCAAAGAAGATATTCAGGTGGCCAACAGACACGTGAAGAAATTCTCATGATCATTAGCCATTAGAGAAATGCAGATCAAAACTACAATGAGGTATCATCTCACCCCAACAAGGCTAGCCTTAATCCAAAAAACACAAAATAATAAATGCTGCAGAGGTTGTGGAGACACTGGAACACTTATACTCTGTTGGTGGGAATGTAAAATGGTACAACCAATTTGGAAATTGATTTGGCACTTCCTTGAAAAGCTAGAAATAGAAGTACCATACGATCCAGCCATCCTGCTCCTTGGAATATATCCTAGAGAAATAAGAGCTGTCACACAGATAAATATATGCACATCCAGGTTCATTGCAGCACTGTTCACAACAGCAAAAAATGGAAACAACCTAGGGGCCCATCAACGGATGAATGGATAAACAAATTATGGCATATCCACACAATGGAATATTATGCAATGATAAAGAACAACGACAAAGCCGTGAAACATCGTATAACATGGAGGAAGCTGGAACTTATTAAATTGAATGAATTTAGTCAGTCACAGAAGGACAAATACTGTATAAGACCACTATTAGAACTCAAGAAAAGGTTTAAACACAGAAGAAAACATTCTTTGATGGTTATGAGGGTGGGGAGGGAGGGTGAGGGTTATTCACTACCTAGATAGTAGATAAGAATCATCTTTGGCAAAAGGAAGGACAGCACACACTACAGGGGAAGTTAGCAGAGCTGGACTAAACCAAAGCTAAGAAGTTTCCTGAATACAATCAAATACTTTGAGAGACAGAGTAGTCGGGGTAGGGGTCTTGGGACCATGCTTTCCGGGGACATCTAGGTCAATTGGCATAACAAAGCTTATTAAGAAAACGCTCTGCATCCTACTTTGGTGAGTGGTGTCTGGGGTCTCAAAGGCTTGCAAGCGGCCATCTAAGATGCTTCAATTGGTCCCAACCACCTGGAGTAAAGGAGAATGAAGAACAGCAAAGACACAAGGAAAGTAGTAGCCCAAGAGACAGAAAGGGCCACATAATCCAGAGACTTCATCAGCCTGAGACCAGAAGAACTAGGTGGTGCCTGGCTACTACCAATGACCGCCCTGACAGGAAACACAACAGAGAGTCCCTGATGGAGCAGGAGAAAGGTGGGTTGCAGAACTCAAATTCTAGCAAAAAAGATCAGACTTATTGGTCTGACTGAAGCTGGAGGAACCCCAGAAAGCATGGCTCCCAGATTCTCTATCAGCCCAGAGCTAAAATGATTTCTGAGGTCAACTCTTCAGACAGGGATTGGACTGGACTGTGGGACATAAAGTGATACTCTTGAGGAGTGTGCCTCTTAGCTCAAGTAGATACAAGAGACTAAATGGGCAGCTTCTGTCCAGAGGTGAGATGGGATGGCAGAGAGGATTTAGGAGCTGGTTGAATGGACATGGGGAATCAGGGGTGGAAAGGAGGATTGTGCTGTCACAATATGGGAAGAGCAATTAGGGTCACATAACAATGCAGGTATAAATTTTTGCATGGGAGACTAACTTGAAATGTAAACTTCATTTAAACTATAATGATAAAAAAAAGAAAGTGAAAACACATCGCACACAATTGAATAAATTATTTGCAAAACATGTATCTAACAAAGAACTTGTATCCAGAATATATAAAGAACCCTTACAACTCAACAATCAAGATAAATTACCCAATTTATAAATGAGCAAAGGAATTGAATTGACATTTCTCCCAGGAAAATATGCAAATGGCTAATGAGCACATTAAAATACACTCAACATCATTAGTCGTTGTTGTTGGTGTTAGGCACCGTCGAGTTGGTTCCGACTCATAATGACCCTATAGGACAGACTAGAACTGCCCCATATGGTTTCCCAGGAGCAGCTGGTGGATTCAAACTTTTGGTTTGCAGCTGAGCTCTTAAGCACTATGCCACCAGGGCTCCCGTTAGTCATTAGGGAAATGAATAAAAACCAAAATGAGATACCACTACCTACCCAATAACAGGTCTATAATCGAAAACACAAATTTGGGACTTGCTAGCCCTCACAATTGTGTGAGCCATTTCCTTAAAGTAAATCTCTCGTTCTCTATCGTTCTGTCTCTCTCTTTGCATCTCGTTGATTTTCCCTCTAGAGAACCCAGAATAATACAACTTAATCAACACAACAATGTAAAAAAACCTATTTCCAAACATGGTCATATTTGCAGGTACAGGACTTAGAATTTCAACACATATTTTTGGGAGGCACAATTCAGTCCATAACAAGAATATATCATAGTTGTTTTTCTAGATAAATACATACAGCTTCATGTCAGTCTTTTTTAATGGGTACACCTTTCACTATAGTGTTTGGCATGTATGTAATTGTTCTCTTATTGGACATTGAGCTTGGAAACAATTTTATATGTTCATGACTTTTTGAAAATAACCTTCTCTGAACCTTGAAAGTAGTTAAGTTCCTAATCAATTTTTTTGCAGCAGGAGTGGATATAAGAGAGAATGAGCAGGAACACTGAGGCAGGTCATGGATGACCCTGAGGGGGAAGTTACAGAGCGTGGATTGTGTCCTTTCTGTATTTTTAGGGGTTTTTATCATTTCTCCACTGTTCATGCACTGTCGGATGTTACTGCAGAACAATATTTTTTCCTTAGAGACATAGGTCAAACACCAAGTCTTCTGTGGTTCCTTTATGCATTTGAAACAGAATGTGCTGTGGCTGGAAAATGGAAACAAAATTGAGTCAGAAAGTGCTTTGCAATTCTGTAAAGGCACTCCTTTTGAATGTGAGCAAGAGAGAAGAGCACTTTTGTTTAAAACTGATTGATGATGTAACAAGGAGAGCCACATCCCACTGTGTAAAGAATGAGGAGAAAGGAGTAGCCAGGGACCAGAAGCCATATTTATAAGTATATAATCACATGACTGTGATCATTGTCATCATACCATGCAGCCAACTCCAGGTTACCCTGGCTGTGAGTTGAAGATGGGGACATTGGTGGTTCAGTGGTAGAATTCTTGCCTTCCATGCAGGAGACCTGGGTTCAACTCCCAGCCAAGGCACATCATGCATAACCACCAGCCATTTGTCAGTGGAGGCTTGTGTGTTGCTATGATGCTGAACATGTTTCAGTGGAGCTTCCAGACTAAGAGGGACTAGGAAGAAAGGCCTGGTGATCGACTTCCAAAAATCAGCCAATCAAAGCCTTATGGATCGCAATGGTCTGATCCACCACCAATTATAGGGATGGTGCAGGACCAGGCAGCATTTTGTTCAGTTGTGCACGGGATCACCATGAGTTGAAGGCCAACTCAGTGGCAGATAACAACAACAACATTGTGTTGGAGGCAGGAGAAAAGAAGGATACATGCATGGCCATTAAAAATGATAATGTTTGGAGGCCCTTGGTTTTCTCTGGGATTACTTTTTGAGACCTCTGATAAACCCCCCTTTCTCACATGCCACTGTAAAATTATTTCCATAGCTGTAAAAATCGAGATTTTAATAATTGCCTTGCAAGTTGTTATCATTATTATTTATTTATAAGAATTCTAAGTAAAAGTTATTCCTTCTGCTCCTGCCATTCCATCCCACCAGGGGCTCATTCTGTGTTGAGTGCAGAGAACACAGTGCAGGGAGAGGCAGGTGCAGGCATTGGGTCTGGTGTGATGGACAAGGTCGTATTTCCACACACGTGCGTTGCAGCACTCCCGCCCTAAACATCCAGCTCAGCAAATCACACACGTTACCATGCGTGGAACTTCCACATTGTTTACAAAGAGTTAAAACCCAAAACGTCCTGTCTATAAATGCCCGGGACCTGCTGCATTTTAATTTGGAAAGGCCCAGTTTTAAAAACTCACGCCAAAAAATACACATCAGATACCTAGTGTACTAGTTTTCTATTGTTGGCGTGTCTTCATTTCCCAGTGCTCCTGTAATGCAGATACCACCAGGGGGTGCCTTCAAGGAACGGAAATTTACTTCCTCACAGTTTTGGAACCTGTCTTAGTCATCTAGTGCTGCTGTAACAGAAATACCCAAAAGTGGATGGCTTTAACAAAGAGAAGTTTATTCCCTCACAGTCCAGTAGGCTTCAAGTCCAAATTCAGGACATCAGCTCCAGGGGAAGGCTTTCTCTGTCGGCTCTGGAGGAAGGTCCTTTTGATGCATCAGTCTTCCCTTGGTCTGGGAGCTTCTCAGCACAGGAACCTCAGGTCCAAAGGACGCACTCTGCTCCCAGCACTTCTTTCTTGGTGGTAGGAGGTCCTCATGTGTCTCTGCTTGCTTCTCTCTTTTATATCTCAAAAGAGATTGGCTTAAGACACTATCTAATCTTGTAGACCTCATCAGTATAACTGCTGCTAATCCATCTTGTTACATCATAGTGATTGAGTTTACAACACGTAAGGAAATCACATCAGGTTACAAAATGGTACACAATCATATAATGCTGGGAATCAACCCAGCCAAGCTGACAGATATTTTTGGGGGACACAATTCAATCCATGACAGAACCTGAAAGTCCAAATCAGGGTCTGGGCTGTGTCAGTCCCCTCTTTGTCAGTAGTCCCAGGGATTCCTTGGTTCCTTGGCTTGTACACAATCTTCACATGGCATCTGTCTTGCCCTGTGTGTGTCTGTGTGTCCATTTGGATATTTTTTACAGCTCAGAAATTATTAAATTTAGAACCCACCCTACTCAGGCATGACCTAATTAATATAACAAAAGCAACCAATGTCACAAAACAATAGGTGTATGCATTTTTGAATGAGAAATTAACTTGAGCTGTAAACTTTCACCTAAAGCACAATAAAGTTAAAAAACAACAACCAAAAAACCTATTTCTAGACAAGATCATATTTACAGGTGTGCATAAACCAAAAAAACAGTTCCCATCGAGTCAATTCTGATTCATAGTGACTCTGTAGGACAGAGCAGAACTGCCCCATGTGATTTCCAAAGCTGTGAATCTTTATGGAAGCAGACTACCACATCTTTCTACTGCAGAGTGGTTTGAACAGCCGACCTTTCAGTTAGCAGCAGAGCACTTAACCACTGGGTCACCAGGGCTTCGATTTATGGGTATAGGGGTCAGGATTTTAATACATATTTTTGGAGGGCACAATTCAATTCATAACATGCCTTAACAAATGACCACAAACTCAGTGTCTGAAAGCAGCACCTACTTATTATCTCAGAATTTTGTAGGTCAGGTGTTTCTTTGCTTTGTTGCTCACGAGGTGGAGATCAAGCTGTCCATAAGGCTGCATTCCTTTCTGGAGGATCTGTTGTTGTTGGCAGAATTGAGTTCCATTGAGTTTACAGGACTGAAGTCCCCATTTCCTTGTTGGATGTGAGCTGGGGGTCACCCTTGGCTCTCAGAAGCCTTTCTCTGCTGCTTGCACATAGCCACTTCTATCTGAGAACTAGCAAGGGTGGAGTGAGTCCGTCTCACACTTCAAATCTCTCTGACCTCTCCTGCCTCGATTCTCCTACCTCTTCTTTGGGTCCATCCATTTGATTGACTCTTTTGCCTTCCTCTTCCACTTTAAGAGCCCATGTGACTATGGCAAATCCACTCAGACAATCCAGGATAATCTCCCTATTTTAAGGTCAGCTGATTGACAACCTTAATTCTGTGTGCAAAGTCCCTTTTGCCATGTAAGGTAACATATTCACAGGTCCCAGTGATTAAGGTGTGGGAGTCTTTGTGGTCTTGATGCTGCCCGCCATAGCTACTATGAGTAAGGAATATGAATATGAATGCCCCTGCCTTCAAGTACTCACAAACTCACTGAAGAAAAATGCCACACACATATGACACATCATTGATAACACTGTCACAAACCATAGTGGGGAATTGCAGAGGACCACGTAGCTTCAAGAATCACATGACAATAACAGAGCAGGAGCTGTCTGGGTCATCCTTGTCTGACCCACTGTACCTAATTGAAAGGTCAAGGGTTCTAACCCACCATCTGCTCTGAGGGAGAAAAGACCTGGTGATCTGTTCCCATAAAGATTTCAGATTATGAAACCCTATGGGGCAGTTCTCCTCTGTCCTATAGGGTAGCTGTGAGTCAGAATTGACTTGACAGCACACAACAACAACATACCTACCAAACCACCGTGTGCACAGAAAGTGCTCATTAATTGTTGGGTGAATAAATGAGTAGGGAATTGAGTGGGAAAGGGAAATTGAATGAAAGACAAAAAATAAAAAAAGAGGAATTATCACCTTGGTTGGATTTAAATGTTCTTTATTTCTATGTTCATCCTACAAATACATATTGAACACGTACACTATACTACATTCTATGCTGGACCCTGGAGATGTAATGGTGAACAGACCAGGGGGCCTTTACTATCATGGAGCTTATAGTCTGATGGGAAAAACAGACACTAATTAAATAAATTAAAACAGGGTCACTATGAGTCGGAATCTACTCGATGGCAGCGGGTTCTGGGTTTGGTAACAGGTTTGGAATCAAATAGGCAGATGAAAAACGTATGGTTACAAACGGAGATGGTGCTGTGAAAGAAGTGCATTAAATGATATGAAATCACTTAATAGACATTATCTGCAAGGGAAAGGAGGGTGACTCTTAGGAAGCAGGTGTTTGAGTGGAAAGCTCAATAAAAGGGAGGGGGGAGGTTGTCTTTGGCCAGCTTACCAGGGAAACAGACTCTGAGATGGAGACTAGTGTGCAGGAAGTTTTTGGAAGGCCCTCAAGATTAGCACTTATGTGGGCATGAAGGAAATACTTTGGGCAGAGGGAGAAGATGTGATGCAGTTGCAAGCTGGGCCTCAGCTGACTCTACAGAGAGCTCTGAAGCTGGGATGGCCCTTTAGAGTTGTACTGAGCTAGGGCTGGAGGACTGGATTTTATACCCAACCCTGTTAACCAGTCACCTTGGTTCTGTGCATTAAGTTGCAATGTTCCTCAAATTCTTAGGAAGTGGGTGGAACATATGTTTTCAGTGATTAGAAAAACTCATGATTATATCATCAAATACATTTAATATAGTCAAGTGAACATTTTATGTGCATCAGATTTATTGAAAAGCCTAGCCTTGGTTGGTGGGGAGGGATCATGAATCAATTTCAGTTTTCTCCCATCACTGTCTTTAACTGGGTTCTGTTGAGTCTGCTATGACGATTTCTCAGGCGGGTCCGAGAGCTTTCTGCTTACCCTCTAGTATCATAATGACCACTCCACTTTAAACCGTGATATTCTACCCTCCCCTGCCTGCATTGTCTGGTATTTCATTCTAGGTCACTTCCTCTTCTGTGTGTTGGGGTGATAGGAGGAGATGGTGAGGGATGACAGGTCCCTTATTTGCCTTGGCTGTGACTGTTTGTATAGTGCTGACTGGCCATCAAAGCTGTCTGTCTGGCAAACAGCCAAACACAGGCTCTGTCCTGGGAATGTATGTAAGTAATTTGACAGGGGACTTTTGAACTCCCCACTACACAGCCCCTTATTGAGTTCAGGTGATGATGAAGGAAATGACTATTTTCATTGTAACCAACCATCCTAGGCAAGGGGCCAGCCAAGCCCAGAGAGTTCCTGCAGTGTCCCTGGGAAATTTACACATCTTTGCCCTAACTGTCTCTGCTCTTCATACTGACGTCTCCCTCCCTCTAAGGTATTTTTCTTGTTCGGGTAGATAGATAGTAGATGAACATGTCACCTCCCAAAGAAAATAGCAAATATGGGAAAACAAAATCCATTATCCCATTGCTGTGTTGTTGTTGTTGTTAGGTGCCGTCAGGTCAGTTCCAACTCATAGCGACCCTCTGCACCACAGAATGAAACACTGCCCAGTCCTGTGCCATGCTCACAATCGTTGTTATGCTGCAGCCCATTGTTGCAGCCACAGTGTCAATCCATCTGGTTGAGGGTCTTCCTCTTTTCGCTGACGCTGTACTTTACCAGGCATGATGTCCTTCTCCAGGGACTGATCCATTGATGTAGGTTCTCCTAATTTCTATGAATGAGATTCTTTTGTAGGGGAGCTGCGAGCTCCCAAGAAAAGGTGGAGGAAAGTACAGAGTTTTATTTACCTTGTTCCCCCTACCAAACTCACTATTAAGTGTAAGTCATACCTTCTCCCCTGGAATAAACCAGGTGACGGGGAGGAACTAGGGAGAGGCAACTAAGGTGTCAAACCAATAGAACTGACACCACTTGGAAGGAAATATCAGGAGTGTGGAGAACCCCTCCCCGCAAATAAAATTATAAGCATATTGGTAAATCCCCTTGTGGTCTGTTTTCCCCCCTCTGGTTATACAGGCTTACACATTTTACTGTAACTAGAAACATCTGAATTTGCTGTTTAATCCACCTTTTATTCTGATCTCTATATTGTCAACATTTTCCGATGCCATTCAATGTTCTTCTGCTGTGTGCCTTTTGGAGTCCCTGGGTGATGCACATGGTTAATGTGCTCAGGTGCTAACCAAAAGGTTGGAGGTTCCAGTCCACCCAGAGGTGCTTCAGAAGAAAAGCCTGGTGATCTGCTTCCACAAAAACAGCCATTGGAAACCCTACGGAACGCAGTTCTGCCTTGACACACATGGTATCACCATGAGTTGGAATTGACTCCATGGCAACTTTCTTTTTCTGTGCTTTTTTAGTAGTCAGGTATGCTCCACCACATGGCTGGTCCAGTATCTAGTCAGCCCTACCCTAGGGGGACTGCTGTAGCTTCTGGTCCCTTCTAATCTCTGAGCTGCTGCAGCCCCCTTGCTTCCTGCACTGTATTTCATTAATAACAGAAGGGAGCATGGCAAGAAGAGTAGCATCCTAGACATTGGCAGAAAGGCCTCCAGATCTTTTTCTGGGTATCAGGAGATGGAGCTCAGTGGTCTCAGCCATCCCTGGAACTAGCCTGGTGAGCAGGCCAGAGTCTTGGAGATGCTGGGACAGATGACCCATACTCACAGCCATTCACTCTTTTAACATTCAAGCCTTTGATGTGCCAACGAGCCCTTCACTGAAGCAGCACTTAATTACTTCCAACAGCCTCCCTGGACACAGCCATGTCTGTAATCTTTCAGATGTTCTCATTAACAGTGAGGTTGGGAATGTTGTCCGCGGCATAGCAGCCATTGCTGGGCCATCACTGGCACTTCAGTGGTGTCTTAATGGGGGCTTTGGCCTTTCACTGATTAGCAGCAGAGGTAAAAGGAGGCCACAGTGAGGCTGCCTGGGGACCGGCGATTCTGGGTTGCGTCTTCATGAGGAAATGTAAAATGGCCGCGTTTTGCACCATGTTAGCAGGCTATCCATCACATATGTTCACTGTGGGTGTACAATTTTAAAATATCATTAAACAAAACACATAAGAGGACCTTAAGCCTATAAGACAACTGCATGGATTACGCCTCTAACAGAACTGCATGGATTATGCCTCTAACAGAACTGCATAGATTACGCCTATAATAGAACTGCAGAGATTACACCTATAACAGAACTGCACAGATTACGCCTCTAACAGAACTGCACAGATTACACCTATAACAGAACTGCGCGGATTACGCCTCTAACAGAACTGCACGGATTACGCCTCTAACAGAACTGCACGGATTACGTTGCTAACAGAACTGCGCGGATTACGCCTCTAACAGAACTGCACGGATTACGCCTCTAACAGAACTGCACGGATTACGTCGCTAACAGAACTGCGCGGATTACGCCTCTAACAGAACTGCACAGATTACGCCTATAACAGATCTGTGAGTTCCCAGCCCTCCATAGGCTGTTCTGAACCCAGCCAAGTCCCTCTGTGGCCTCACGTTGAAATTCTGAGGGAGAGACCGAATGAACAAACAATGGGCAGACCATATATAAAACAAGAACTGTGACCCACTATCTACAGCATCCAGCCTGAGAAGTCAAACCACCGTCTGTAGCTACCAGTCCGGGAAGACAAATAACAATTCCTATAACAGTTGGGCCCACGACGGCCAGGACTTGATCAATAACTGACAGCATCCTTAATTTTTCTCCATGCTTCCAATTCGGGACCAAGCAGAGAAAGCCAAATATGCGCCCCTAACCAGTTGGCGTAGGATACCACCCCACTTCTAGTTAGCCCACCTCCAGCTTCCCATTCCAGCAGCTTCCAGCTGGGCACACTTAAAACCTTCCCTTTTCCACTATAAAGCTTTCTCACTTGCCTGTCTACCTTTGCCTCTGCCAAACACAAGTGATGGTGGCTGACTCCCTTGTTACAGCAAGCTCTGAATAAGTAGCCTTTGTTTTTTATTGGGGTGGTCTTTGTCTATTTCCACACAAGGTTGTGAGGGCAAGGTCACTGGGAGTAGAATGGCTGCAAAAACAGCACAAGGAGGTGATGGCGTGCTGGGGCTTATGAGTCAGCAGAGATCACAGCCTTTGTTTAAAACAGCTCCTGAGAACTGTGTCCGCGTGGGAGCTTCTGCACCCCACAGGCCAGTGCCAAGTGGCCTGGCCCAGCACCATCCATCTCATGGGGCCATCACTCGATCAGGTTCTGGCAAGGCTGGGATCTCTTGCTCGCGAGCCACTGCTGCCTCTGGACTCTCCCACTGCAGACCGAATGCGTGGGGCCTCTTCCCACCTCAGGGCTGTGCACCTCCCTTACCTGGCCGGCCCTGTTGTCTTCTTCATTGTCCTCTTCTGGCTGCATGGAGCCACTGGGTTTTCCCCTAAGGTCATGGCTGCCTTAAGTCAATGTTCTCCACAGCTTCAATCCCAGAATCCAAGCAGGAAAAAGATGCCATGAGGCCATCTGTCTCACCCCTGCCCCTGACAACCAGTTCATTCGTTCTTCAGAGGGGAAGCCGCCTTCACAAACGACCTCATCAAACCCTCTGGGGTGTGGCCTTATTGACCCATCCCAGAAGTCATGGTCCCCAGTGTGAAGGAACCCCATTCAGTTCCCTCCTCCTTCTCCAGGCTTCAGTTCCCTCCCAATAATCCAGGAAAGGTCTCATCTGGCCTCACTTAAACTGATCCATTAATGGAGAGCTAACTGCTTGGGCGGGGGGCAGGGGAGTGCGGGTATCATATTCTAATTTTGAAGTACCATTATTATCGTTGTTTTTATTAATACTAGTTACTGGATTCCTATATAGTATGTGGTTCAGTGGTAGAATTCTTGCCTTCCACGTGGGAGACCCAGATTCAATTCCCGGCCGATGCACCTCATGTACAGCTACCACTTGTCTGTCAGTGCAGGCTGATATGTTGCTATGATGCTTGAACAGGTTTCAGACTAAGATGGGTTAGGAAGAAAGGCCTGCAATATACTTCTGAAAATCAGCCAGTGAAAACCCTATGGATCACAACGGTCCAATCCACAAGTGATCGTGCGGATGGTACAGCACCAGGCAGTGTTGCTTTCCATTGTGCATGGAGTCACCCTATGTCAGGGGCCAACTCAGTGGCAGCTAACAACAATAATCTAGCGTTTGCAGTACCTGGGTGATTCAAATGGTTAATGCAATTGGCTGCTAAATACAAGGTTTGAGGTTCGAGACCACCCAGAGGCACCTCAGAAGAAAGGCCTGGCGATCTACTTCCGAAAGATCAGCCACCAAAAACCCTATGGAGCACAGTTCTGTTCTGACACATGGGAGCTGACTCAGTGACAACTGGTTTACATTGTTCTAGGAAACATACCAGACACTTTGGATGTATTTCTGTGCTAATATTTCCAACAGTAATATAATTGGAGTAACTATATTTTGCCATTTTTTGGATGATGGAACTGGTGATTAGCAAGGTTAAGGAATGTCCCAAGCTCACACATAGGGTAGCCAACCATCCTGGTTTGCCTGGGACTCTCATATTTTAGCACGGAAAGTTGGGCATCCTGGGAAGCCCCTCCCACAGCCCAGAAGGGAAGGAACTGGGATTTGAACCCTTGCTCTCTCCAGGCTACACACTATCGACGCCTGCCTGCTGATTTTTCTAGTTCTGCTCTTCAGAAGAGTGCAGCGTCAGCCTTCATCCCTGCTCTGTGCTTTCCCTCCGGTTCTCTCATCCTCCCCAAGTCCTGAGTAGAGCACATGAGCCCATGCCAAGCCCTGTTCCCCAGGGGCCTCGGTTTGGGCAGACAGCTGCTCGGTGTTGAACTTGGGGAGGATGGAATTCTTGCCCATGCTCACTCAGTCCCTCTGGACATGCTTCTCAGTGGTAGTCTAAGGAACAGGGATGGGAGTCTCCCTACACTCTTAAGACTGTCCTTCCTCCCCTCACCCATTCCTCTTCCTGGCTAGACAAGGAGGAAAGCTGCATTGGTCTGTCTGGCTTCAGAAACATGGGAAGCACAAAAGCCCACAGCAACCCGGAGGTGTAACTTTCATGATTCAGAGAAGCTCATGCACGGTATCTTCCTCACCTGTTAACTGCTTAGATCGCGGGAAAGGAGGGATGGTGAGCTGCCTCTGCCTGCCCATGCTTCTCTCCCTGCCGTCACCCACCCTAGGACAAGAGAGAAGCAGAGAGACACAGAGGCGCTGGCCATCAGACACCTGTAAGATCCATCCTGGGAGTCCCCAGGTGGTGCAAATGGTTAATGCACTTGGCTGCTAACCAAAAGGTTTGAGGTTCGAGTCCACCCAGAGGCACCTCAGAAGAAAGGCCTGGCAACCTACATCTGAAAAATCAGCCATGGAAAACCCCATGGAGCACAGCTCTACTCTGACACACATGGTGGCACCATGAGTCAGAATCGGCTCAAAGGCAACTGTTTTTTGATTTTTAATCACCCTGACTTCCTCCATGCCCGGTAGGTCTCCCTGCAGAGAGAGGTGGAGGTGGAGATATCTGCAGATGCAGACCCAGCCCTGGGAGCCTCATCTTGGAGCACACTGGCAGGGTTCATGCTTTTTTCTTATGCATCTGCTAGGAGCCTGGGTATATCCTGAGAACATGAAAAAAACAAAAACCTGTTGCTGTCGAGTCGATTCCATCTCTTAGCAACCCTAAAGGACGGAGCAAAACTGTCCCATAGAGTTTCCAAGGAGTGGCTGATGGATTCAAACTGCCGACCTTTTGGTTAGCAGCAGTGGCTCTTAACCACTACACTACCAAGGTTTCCAAAAACATCAAAAGGTTTCCCAAATACAAGGATTCTTTCTTGTTAGGATAGCAGGCCCCTTTTTGTCCTAATGAGGTCCTCCCACTCCAAGGACTGTTTGCACCCTCTGCAGACCCTGGGCGCAGCTTTGATTTAAGGACTTACACTTTAATCACTGATCATGTGTCATTACCCTGACAGGCGGCAGCCGCAGCAAGACACGTACACCGATCAATCGTGCTGGAAGTCTCTGGAGCGATCCTTTGTTGATTTTCTTTCACAGCTATTCTGTGCCAGTTCTGCTTTCATAGGACATAGAGCCTTTGGCAATGGTGAAGGTGGGAAGGGAGTGTATTCAAGGTGGCTCTCTTCCTCTCTCTTGGTTTTCTTCCTGTAGATTCCTAACGCTTGTGGGGCTCTCCATAATGCTAAGCCCCTGGCAAGCATCAGAAACCAGCACTGTCTTGTTAGATAGTGGTCAGTATGGAATCTCAAGCACTTCTGCATGCAGATTGTGACAGAGCGAACCTTCTTGCTTTTTCAAACACTGCTTGCTTGCTTGCTTTTTTCTGGTTGCTGGCAGAAATGAGATCTCTTGCAAACTGCACATCAGATGACTTCTGTGACTTTTCTGCCTTGCCCAGCACCTACCTGAGCAGGGCTCATGGCTACTGGAGCTGGAAGGGACTAAGAGAAAGAAGATGCGTCTAAAGCTTCTATTTATCTAGCTTTGGCAGAGAGCACCTTTAGCACCTTGTTCCGCCTCCCATTTCCTGGGAATTTATCTCTGAGCCCTCTTAGGTCTGCCTCGGGAAACATAATGCAAAACAGTCACGGGTAGTAAGAAAATGATTAAGCGGGGAATAGTTGACGAGGGCACCATGGTGAATTTTAATGACTGTTCCAATGGAGCCGGTGTGATAAAAGATGAAGGATATCAGACGGCTGTGAGAAAATGGTCAATTTCCATTCGGCAGCTTCCCAGTTTAGAAATCGCCTCTTCCTATGGCTTCTACGTGGGAAAAGAGGAATCCATTTGGGCATAGAGGTGCATTTATTTCCCGCCTCATGTTAGCGGTGCATTCTGGTGTCGGCAGGGTTGAAATGAACATCGCAGATGGAAATGCACGGTGGACCCCAAGGGTCCGCCCTGCCTCCAGCCTGTGTGGATCACTGTAGTGGCTAGCCTTCTCTCGACACTGGGGGGAATTAATATGATGGTCATAATGGTGGCTGCTGGAAGGGGAACTCTTTCTTCGCATTATCCTTTTCTCCTCCAGAAATTCTGGACTAATTCGGTCGTCACAGCCCCATGATCTCTGAGGTCATGGAATACAATGTAGAAAGTAAGTATGCAACAGCCAACAATGTTCTAGAATCTTGAAAGGCTCCCATTTTACGAATAGGGTCAGCTTCACAGGCGTGGGACCCCCACAGTCTCACAGAACCCCACACACTGAAGGGCTCCGCGCTTGAATGCTTGAATTAACGCCCGCTGTCACTGTCTTGAAATTCTTAATTATTTTCTAGTAAGAAGCCCCTGTTTCATCCCTGCAAATTGTGTAGCTGGTCCTGTTCATGGGTAATTTTATGTCAAACTAGCCTTGCTAAAAATGCTATGTTCTTTGCTTCTTCTCTAACCTTGTCATTGTTAGATGCCATCAAGTGGATTTTTAACTCATCGTGACCCCATATGACAGAGTAGAATGCCCCATAGGGTTTTCTAGGCTGTAGTCTTTATAGGAGCAGATCACCAGGGCTTTCTCCCACAGAGCCGCTGGGTGGGTTCAAATCATCAGCTTTTCTCTTAGCAGCCAAGCCCCTAACGTTGGCTCCACCAGGGCTCCTGAAGCATAACCGCCCTAAACTACCTAGCGCAGGCCCTCTGGGTCTCTCTTCCTCGCAGCTTATGCTCGTCTCATGATCAACTCTTGAGCCATAACCATGTTCCTCTCTGACCCCAGGGTGGTGAAAATGGTTTGCTCTCAACTACTAAATAAATGTTAGTGGTTTGAACCCACCCACTGGCACTGTGAAAGAAAGGCCTGGAGCTCTGTTTGTGTAAAGACTACAGCCAAGCAAACCCTATGGAACAGTTCTACTCTGTAACATATGGGGTTGCTATGAGTCAGAATTGACTGCATGGCAACAGTTTTGGTTTTTTTTGTTTGTGTGTTTGTTTGTTTTTTTGGTTTTTCTAACCTCACCTCTGTCCTTGGTACCAGTTGCTGTTGAGTTGATTCCAACTCATGGCAACCACAGGAGTGCCAGAGTAGCACAGTGCTCCATAGGGTCTTCAGTAGCTGATTTTTCATGAGCAGATTGCCAGGACTTTCTTTCAAGGCACCTCTGGATGAACTTGAATCTTCACCTAGCAGCTCCATTAGAGAAAGACCTGGTGACCTGCTTCCATAAAGATTATCATTCCTGTTGCTGTCGAGTCAATTCTGACTCATAGCAACCCTACAGGACAGAGTAGAACTGCCTCATAGGGTTTCCAAGGCTGTAATCTTTACAGAAGCAGACTGCCACATCTTTCTCCCGTGGAGCAACTGATTGGTTCAAACTGCTCAGTTTTGTGCCATCCCCATGATCAATTGGGGATTGGACCATCGTGATCCATAGGATTTTCACTGGCTGATTTTCAGAAGCCAATCACCAGGCCTTTCTTCCTAGTCTCTTTTAGTCTGAGAAGTCTGCTGAAACCTGTTCAGCATCACTGCAACATGCAAGCCTCCACCGACAGATGGGGGTGGTGGCTGTGCATGAGGTGCATTAGCCAGAAATTGAACCCAGGTCTCCTGCGTGAAAGGCTTGAATTTTACCATCACCTACCAGTGCACTAAATGAAGGTAATGCAGGAAGGGAAAGGAAAGTCCAGGATGAGAGCTATCAGGAAGGGAGAGTCAATAAGAGCAACAGTGATCAGACACGAGGAGAGTAAGAGACGCGGGTAGCACGTATGGGGGCAGCCCTGAACTTTGGCTAGACCTGAACATGCATCTTCCTTTCCCAAAGTGGGAGCAGTTACAGGTAGTGGGAAACATGCAGGCAAACCAAAATGATTAAGAGAATGGTGATCACCGGCACTAATCAAGTTAGGGACACTAATTTCTCCCTGGGAGTCGGTAGAGATAAAGACCTTTGCTGAGCTGAAAGTCCATGTAGGATAGTGTCATGGATTGAATTGTGTCCCCCAAAAATATCTGCCGACTTGGCTGGGTCATGATTCCCAGTATTGTATGATTGTGTACCATTTTGTAATCTGACGTGATTTCCTTATGTGTTGTAAACTCTATCACTATGATGTAGTAAGATGAATTAGCAGAAGTTATACTGATGAGGTCTACAAGATTAGATAGTGTCTTAAGCCAATATCTTTTGAGATATAAAAGAGAGAAGTGAGCAGAGACACATGGGAACCTCATACCACCAAGAAAACAGTGACAGGAGCAGTGTGCATCCTTTGGACCTGAGGATCCTGCGCTGAGATGCTCCCAGACCAAGGAAGACTGTTGACAAGGACCTTCCTGAAGAGTTGACAGAGAAGAGAAAGACTTCCTCTGGAGCTGATGCCCTGAATTTTGACTAGTAACCTACTAGACTGTGAGAGAATAAATTTCTCTTTGTTGAAGCCATCCACTTGTGGTATTTCTGTTATAGCAGCTCTAGATGACAAAGACAGATAGGCACGTGGGATTTCTAGCATTCACCTGCCTGACTTGATTGTTAACCCAGCATCGACATCAAGGGGATCTTGTTAGAAATGCAAATTCTTCTGGGATGGGGCCCAGCAATTTGTGTTCTAACAACGTCCCTTTCTGTGCATGTTAAAGTCTGAGCAGCTGCAGTATAGGTGGTGTACAGCGACTCTGCCCTATTTGCCCAGAGTTCCTGCTGAACCTGTTGGAAGTATAGTTGGGAGGCTCAAATGGAGAGGCCCCTGTAAATGGACCCCTGAAAATGACAGATATCAGGCAAGTACTGGACATGTTGAAAAATGCCCTGCATGAGAGCATTCTAGGTAGAAATATCTCAAACTTGTTTTTCTAAGTATTCCTGCATTTGCAATGACCAACTTGTTTTTTTTTTTTCTTTTTTTGGTAGAAATATACACAGTTATACACCATTTCAGCAATGTCTACATGTACAACTCAGTAACATTGATTACATTCTTCTAATTGTGCAAACATTCTCATCATCTTTCTCCAAATTGTTCTACGACTACTGACTTAAACTCACTGCCCTCTAAGCCTCTCATTTAACATTTTGAGTTCTTGTTATCAAGTCGATCTCATACAGATAATTCTTTAAAAGTGCACAAGGCTCAAGGCAGACATACTTTAGTTATTATGATAAACTATTTTCTGGTTGAAAGAAAACTTCAGGAGACAGTTTTGGTTTAAGATGTAAAGTTTAAGGATTATCTCAGGGCAGTAGTTTCAGAGTTTAACTCAGCCTCAGTGACTCCAGAATGTCTGGATTCCATTGAGAATTTGCAGTTTTGCTCCACATTCCAATGACCAAATTTTGAATGCTTTGCAGACTCTTTCAGAGTTTGCATTAAGTACCTACTCCTATTACCTTTGCCACTTGGGATGGAGGAAGCCATATTCAACCTTATCAAGCCTTCTAAATCAAGCACCTTTGGAATCAAGTTTTCTAGACAATTCTAAGAACTTATGCTCAGTTATTTTGTCATGCCTTCTTCCCAGAAAAGTACAGTTACTTAACCTAAAAAATTGAATCCTCCCTAAGCTGGAACAAGTATTTTGTTTTTTTTCCGCTAGGGAATTGTTCCCCTGGTCCTTTTAAAGCTTAGAAGTGCCATTTATTCAGTGTTGCTTTTTGCCAATTTCACCTTGCACAGCAAAGTGACTAACTCATATTTGAGAAGGTGGTGATGTTTGCTGTTGTTAGCTGCTATCAAGTTGGTCCAGGACTCACGGTGACCCCGTGAACAATGGGATGAAATGCTGCCCGTCCTGTGCCATCCGCATGCTCAGTTGAAGATTGGATCCTTGTGATCCACAGGGTTTGCATGGACTGATTTTTGGAAGTAGATCACCAGGCCTTTCTTCCTAGTCCTTTTTAGTCTGAAAGTTCCACTGAAACTCGTTCAGCATCATAGCAACACATAAGCCTCCACTGACAGACAGGTGGTGGCTGCACATGAGGTGTGTTGGCCGGGAATCAAACCCAGGTCTCTCGCGTGGAAGGTGAGAATTCTACCACTGAACCACAATTACCAAAAACAGCACGTATGAAATAGGCCTCTCTCTCCATCTTATGTTTGATTGTAAGCTTGAATGTTCTATATCTTATTTTTGATGATTTCTAATTTTCCTAGTTCATACTTCTTACATTCCACATTCCAATGATTAATGGATGTTTGCAGCTATTTTTTTTTTCTCATTATGAGTTATGCCATATCAGCAGACAAAGGTCCCAAAAGCTTAACTCCATCCATGTTATTAAGGTTGACTCTACTTTGAGGAGGCAGCTCTTCCCCAGTCATCTTTTGAGTGCCTTCCAACCTGAGGGGCTCATCTTCGGGCACTGTATCAGACAATGTTCTGCTGCTATTTATAAGGTGTTCACTGGCCAATTTTTTTTTTAGAAGTAGTTCGCCAGGCCTTCTTCCTAGTCTGTCTTAGTCTGGAAGCTCCACTGAAACCCGTCCGCCATGGGTGACCCTGCTGGTAGTTGAAATACCAGTGGCATAGCTTCCAGCATCACAGCAGCATGCAAGCCACCACAGTATGACAAACTGACAGAAAAACAGTGATGTGTCACCAAAAAAAAGAAGAAGCAGCACTTCATTAAGGCCACACAGAGCCGATAGTCAGACTTTTTATAGGCATAGAAAAGGAAGGTGATGCTGCGTGTGTGTGTATGGGGCACGCAGGCACCTGCCCTCTAGGAGGTAGTGGGAGAGTTGGATGACAGTGGTCAGCATTAAGTTTTGAGGGGAAGTTCCACGTCAGTGTTCAATAAAGCTACCCCATGGCTTCTGTCTTAGCTGCCCAGTGTGGCTGTAACACAAATACAAAGAACAGAAATTTATTTGCTCACAGCTCTGGAGGCTAAACATTCAAATCAGGGCCTCAGCTGTGTTGATTCCTTCCTTACCAGTGGCCCCCGGCATTCCTTGATTTCTTGGTCTGTTCGTGATCCTCTCATAGTGTCTGTCTTCCTGTGTGTATGTCTCTGTGTCTAATCTGCTCTTTTTATAACTCAGCAGTGATTAGATTTAGAACCCAACCTTCTCAGGTATGACCTAATTAACATAGCAAAGAAAACCCTATTTCCAAACAGGATTATATCCTCAGGTATCCAGTCCCATTGCCGTCAAGTCGATTTCGGCTGATAGCGGCCCTATAGGACAGAGTAGAACTGCCCCATAGGGTTTCCAAGGAGCGGCTGGTGGATTCGAACGGCCGAGCTTTTGGTTCGCAGCCATAGCTCTTAACCAGTCCGCCACCAGGGTTTTCTCCACAGGTATAGGGGTTAGGATTCTAACACATATTTTTGAGGGACACGATTTAATCCATAACAGCTTCCTATTCAGATCCCCCCATACACCTGCTCCAGTGACCACAGTCTCCTCTCAGATTCTATTAGGATAGAACATCTAATAATCATTTATCTGATTCATTAGACACTTATTTAGTGTTTACTATGTCGTAGGCACTATTCTGGAAACCCCAGTGGCCTAGTGGTTCAGAGCTACAGCTGCTAACCAAATGGTCGGCAGTTCGAATCCACCAGCCGCTCCTTGGAAACCCTGTGGGGCAATTCTACTTGGAATCGACTCAAAGGCAACTGGTTTGGCTTGTGTTTAGGTACTCTTCCAAGGTTCTTATCAGTATTAGCTTGTTTAATCATTTCAACACTGAGGTGGGCATTATTATTATCATCTCCATTTTAAAGATGGGGGAACCGAGGCCTGGAGAACTTCCTTAAGACCCCTGGGCTGGTGTGAGACAGAGCTAGGATTCAAGCCGGAGCAGCCTGGCCCCAAATCCCGTGTGCTAAACCTTCCACTACACTGTATCCCTACCAGGCTTGCGTGTATCGTCCCTTCAGCCATAGGCTACTGAGGTCTCAGTTCTTGATCTGCGTCTTTGCGCCACTGAAATATTGCCCTGCAGAAATGGAAGTTCTGTAAAAGTGAACTCTGAAGGCTCCCACATCTGTGTGGACTCACCAAGACAGGAGAGAGCCAGAAATCTGTGAGCTAAGGTGACCTTACCTCAAGACTGCAGTGAAAAGGTGCTGGAAGCTCAGATACTCCTTGTAGTGGGAACTTTAGGAAGCACGTTTTCATTTATTCATACATCAATTGTTGGGTGATCTTCTACTTTGGGTCAGACTGTGGGCTTGGTACATAGAGTACTGTCTTAGTCATCTAGTGCTGCTATAACAGAAATACCACAAGTGGATGCCTTTAACAAAGAGAAGTTTATTCTCTCACAGTCCAGTAGGCTACAAGTGCAAATTCAGGGCGTCAGCTCCAGGGGAAGGCTTTCTCTGTCAGCTCTGGAGGAAGGTCCGTGTCATCAATCTTCCCTTGGTCTGGGAGCATCTCAGCGCAGGAACCTCAGGTCCAAAGGATGCACACTGCTCCTGTCACTGTTTTCTTGGTGGTATGAGGTTCCCATGTGTCTCTGCTCACTTCTCTCTTTTATATCTCAAAAGATATTGGCTTAAGACACTATCTAATCTTGTAGACCTCATCAGTATAACTTCTGCTAATTCATCTTATTACATCATAGTGATAGAGTTTACAACACATAAGGAAATCACATCAGATTACAAAATGGTACACAATCATACAATACTGGGAATCATGACCCAGCCAAACTGATACACACATTTTTTGGGTGGACGTAATTCAATCCATGACACGTACTGTAAGAAGGAGGCAGCCTACTGCCTGCCCTCAGAGAGCTGCTTCTAAAATGCAGGCAAAAAACACGGGCAGCCAAGTTCAAAGTTTAGAATTCTTTTGTAATATATGCAGATATATAGGAAGAACAAGTTGTTTTATATTTAGCTGTGCAGTTTAAAGCAAATGGAGAGTGGAAATTTACTTTTTTGAACTGCAGTGTCTCCATTCTCGATATATTGTTAGGTGCTGTCAAGTCGGTTCCAACTCACAACCCCATGCACAACAGAACAAAACATATTCTCAATATGTAAACCCGTTGCCCTTGAGTCGATTCCGACTCATAGCGACCCTATAGGACAGAGTAGAACTGCCCCATAGAGTTTCCAAGGAGCACCTGGTGGATTTGAATGGCTGACCTTTTGGTTAGCAGATATAGCTTTAACCACTACACCACCAGGGTTTCCTTGTCATTGAGAGAGAGGTTAAATTCATTTGCAAATGAGTATACTTGAAGAGGTGACAAGTAAGGGGGTTTTGTTGTACTGTGGTGGCTTGTGTGTTGCTATGATGCTGGAAGCTATGCCACCAGTATTTCAAATGCCAGCCAGATCACCCGTGGTGGACAGGTTTCAGCAGAGCTTGCAGACTAAGACAGACTAGGAAGAAAGGCCTGGTGATCTACTTCTGAAAATTAGCCAGTGAAAACCCTATGGACACAACAGAATATTGTCCAAGATAGTGCTGGAAGATGAACCTCTCTAGTTTGGAAGGCACTCAGAATGCTCAGTGGGTGCAGCAATGGACTCAAACATACGAACTATCATTAAGATGGTGCAGGGCCAGGCAACATTTCATTCTGTTGTACATGCTGTCTAGGAATCATTGAAATATTGCTGTCTTAGTTATCCAGTGCTGCTATAACAGAAATACCACAAGTGAGTTTAGCAAAAAGAAATTTATTTTCTCACAGCTTGGGAGGTTAGAAGTCTGAGTTCAGGGTGCCAGCTCTAGGGGAAGTCTTGCTCTCTCTGTCGGCTCTGGAGGAAGGTCCTTGTCTCTTCTGAGCTTCTGCTCCTAGGTGATCTTCATGTGGCTTAGCATCTCTCTTCCTCCATCTCTGCTCTTCTTGCTTGCTTCTTCAGTCTCTTTTCTCAGAAGAGATTAACTCTAGAACACCCTATACTAATCCTGCATCATTAACATAACAAAGACAACCCATTGCCAAATAGGATTATAACCACATACATCCCGTTGCTGTTGAGTCGATTCCAACTCATAGCGACCCTATAGGACAGAGTAGGACTGTCCCATACGGTTTTCAAGGAGTGCCTGGTGGATTCGAACTGCCAACCTTTTGGTTAGCAGCCGTAGCACTTAAACACTACGCCACTTTCCCCACCACGGACATAGAGGTTAGAATTTACAACACACGTTTTGGGGGACACATTCAATCCATAACAGTTCCCTATTTAGTTTCTAATTTATTCTGCTCTGAGGCCCAAAGCTACAGAGCTGTCCCATAGCACAGACTGGAGATGGCATTAGGGCCGTGTAGGTTCAGGACTTACTCTCTTCACAGCTTACATGGCCTTGGGTAAGATAACTTAAATTTGCCTTAACTCAGAATACTAACTGATCCAAAAAATTACTACAGGCCTCACAGGGAAAAATAAACCAAATAGATATTTTAGGACCAATGTGATATTATGAGAATGCAGACATACTCAGGTCCACCCAGTTGTGCCAGTTGACTTTGTGTCAAGGAATATTTTACATTACACATTCCAGTGTGGGTCTTCTGGTTAAGAAGGAATGTAGGTGTCTTCAGCTCGGGCACTGAGATTTGGCCGATGAAGGGTGAGATGGAGTGGAGCATAGTAAGTTACCCAATGGCCAAGGTGAGGAAGGGAAGAGTGTATGACCCTCCCCTGAAGCTATCAGATGTTTACAAAGCCTGGAGATATCTTGGAGCCCTGGTGACGCAAAGTTAAGAGCTTGGCTGCTAACCAAAAGGTTGACAGTTCCAATCCACCAGCCATTCCTTGGAAACCCTATGGAGTAGTTCTCTGTCCTATAGGGTTGCTATGAGTTAGAATGTTCTGGATGGCAACAGGTTAGGTTTGATTTGGTTAGAGACATCTTAATATACAACCAGTATTACACAGCCATTGGAAGCAAAAAAGCTATCAAAGGCTACTTGGACTTTCATGATCTTTTGCTGTGTGAGAAAAGTAATGTGCAGAGAAATATATGTAGCAGATGATGATGAGGACAGTTGCTGTCATGTCAACTCCAATTCATGGCAACCTTATGTGATACAGAACAAACCATTGCCTGGTCCTATATTGTCCTCGTGATCATTGGCAAGTTTGAGTCTATCATTGTAGCTCCTGTGCCAATCCATCTCACCAAAGGTCTCCCTCACTCTTGCTGATATTGTCTTCTAGCAATTTATCCCTCCTGATGATGTGCCCAGAGCAAGCATATTGGACAGTGTTCTGTTGTGATCCAAAAAGTTATCATTGGATAATTTTTGGAAGTAGGTGACCAGGTCTTTCTTCCTAATCTGCCTTCATCTGGAAGCTCCACAATGGGTGACTCTGCCGGTATTTGAAGTACCAGTGGCATAGCTTCCAGCATCATAGCAACACAAGTATAACAAACTGACGGATAGGTGGTGAATGTAGTAGATACTCTTCGTTGAATAAACTGTGACCAAAAAACCACAATGTGCATGAGTGTGTGTGTGTGTGTGTGTAAGATTGCATGACTACAGAGAAAAATATGAAAGGACATATACCAGGTTATTAACAAAGTCGGGCTGAGGGCAGGGATTAGGGAGAGTGTGTTCTTATGGAGAAAATGGATAGAAAAACAGAGATAGGATGAGAAATGTCTGTAAATAAATAAACAGCACGTATGATGTGTTTCCACTTATGTAAAATTACATGAGAGAGAGAACATAAAGAATGCCATCAAAACACAGTCAGAAAAAATTTAATCATAATTGCCTCTAGGTGGTCAAATTCTGGGTGACTTTATCTTTCTTCTTTAAATTTAAGTATATATATTAAAGGAAGTTACCTTGGTATCCTTAGGTACGTTCAAATGAAGAAAAAATTATTTAAAATATTACTTTGGTTTTAAAAATTAATACTAGCAATTATTATTTTTTTCTTTAGTGTTTTTCGTTCCCACCCCTCTGCTCCCTTGTAACATCAAAGATTGTTTCTTTTTGTATGTAAACGTTTTCATGAGTTTTTATAGTAGTGGTCTCATACAATCCTTGTCCTTTTGTGACTGATTTATTTCACTCAGGATAATGCCCTCTGGATTCATCCATGTTGTGAGATGCCTCACAGATTCGTCATTGTTCTTTATCATTGCATAGTACTCCATTGTGTGTATGTACTATAGTTTGTTTATCCATTCATCTGTTGATGGGCATCTAGGTTGCTTCCATCTTTTTGCTATTGTGAACAATGCTGCAGTGAACATGGGTGTGCACATGTCTATTCATGTGATGGCTCTTATTTATCTAGGGTATATTCCTAGGAGTGGGGTTACTGGATCATATGGTATTAGTATTTCTAGCCTTCTAAGGAAGCACCATATTGTTTTCCAGAATGGTTGTACCATTTTGTGTGCCCACCAGCGGTGCATAAGAGTTCCGATCTCCCTGCAGCCTCTCCAACATTTGTTGTTTCTGTTTTTTTTTTTTTGATTTGTGCCAGTAATGCCAGGGTGAGATGGTATCTCATTGTGGTTTTGATTTGCATTTCTCTAATGGCTAAAACTAGCAATTTTTTTCTTCTCTTTTTTTTAAATTGTACTTTAGCTGAAAGTTTACAGAACAAAAGTTTCTCATTAAACAGTTAGTACACATATTGTTTTATGACATTGGTTAACAACCCCACGACACGTCAACACTGTCCCTTCTCGACTTTGGGTTCCCTATTACCAGCTTTCTTGTCCCCTCCTGCCTTCTAGTCCTTGTCTCTGGGCTGTTGTGCCCCATTAGTCTTGTTTTGTTTTATGGGGCTGTCTAATCTTTGCCTGAAGGGTGAACCTTGGGAGTGACTTCATTACTGAGCTAAAAGGCTGTCCAGAGGCCGTACTCTCAGGGTTTCTCCAATCTCTGACAGGCCAGTAAGTCTGGTCTTTTTTTGTGAGTTAGAATTTTGTTCTACAAAATTCTATAGGGGACCATCTGTTGTGATCCCTGTCAGAGCAGTCAGTGGTGGTAGCTGGGCACCGTCTAGTTGTACTGGACTCAGTCTGGTGGAGGCTGTGGTAGTTGCGGTCCATTAGTCCTTTGGACTAATCTTTCCCTTATATCTTGTTTTCTTCATTCTCCCTTGCTCCTGAAGGGTTGAGGCCAGTGGGGTATCTTAGATGGCTGCTCACAGGCTTTTAAGACCCCAGACGCTACTCACCAAGGTAGAATATAGAACATTGTCTTTATAAACTGTGTTATGCCAATTGAGCTAGATATTCCCTGAGACCATGGTCCCCACAGCCCTCAGCCCAGCAGTTAGTTCCCTCAGGGAGTTTAGATGTGTCTATGGAGCTTCCATGACCTTGCCTTGTGTAAGTTGTGCTGGCTTCCCCAGTATTGTGTAGTCTTACACAATAGTTCACCAAAGTTACAACTTATCTATTGTCTATTTAGTATTTCCATTCCCCATCCCTCATAACCAACAAAGATTGTTACTTTTGGTGTGTAAACCTTTTCATGAGTTTTTATAGTAGTGGTCTCATATAATTTTTTTCCTTTTGTGATAGACTTACTTTGCTCAGCATAACGCCCTCCAGATTCATCCATGTTATGGGATGCTTCGCAGATTCATCATTGTTCTTTATCATTGCATAATACTCCATTGTGTGTACGTGCCATAGTTTGTTTATCCATTCATCTGTTGATGAGCATCTAGGTTATTTCCATCTTTTTGCTATTGTGAACATTGCTGCAGTGAACATGGGTGTTGTCATGGATTGAATTCTGTCCCCAAAAAAATATGTGTATGTATTGGGCTGGGCCATGATTCCCACTATTGTGTGTTCCCAGTAATGATTCTCCATTTTATGATTGTAATTTTATTTTAAAGAGGATTAGAGTGTGATTGTAACACCCTTACTAATGTCACATCCCTGATCCAATGTAAAGGGAATTTCCCTGGGGTGTGGCCTGCACCACCTTTTATCTTACAAGCGATGAAAGGGAAGCAAGCAGAGAATTGGGGACCTCATACCACCAAGAAAGCAGTTCCAGGAGCAGAGCGCATCCTTTGAACCCAGGGTCCCTGTGCGGAGAAGCTCCTAGTCCAGGGGAAGATTGAGGAGAAGGCCAACAGAGAGAGAGAAAGCCTTCTCCTGGAGCTGACACCCTGAATTTGGACTTTTAGCCTACTTTACTGTGAGGAAATACATTTCTCTTTGTTAAAGCCATCCACTTGTGGGATTTCTGTTATAGCAGCAGTAGATGACTAAGACAGGTGTGCATATGTCTATTTGTGTGACAGCTCTTATTTCTCTAGGATATATTCCTAGGAATGGGATTGCTGGATCATGTGGTATTTCTATTTGTAGCTTTCTAAGAAAGCGCCCTATCATTTTCCAAAATGGTTGTATCATTTTGCATTCCCACCAACAGTCCATAAGAGTTCCGATCTCCCTGCAGCCGCTGCAACATTTGTATTTCTGTGTTTTTGATTCATGCTAGTAACTCCAGAGTGAGAAGGTATCTCACTGTGGTTTTGATTTGCATTTCTGTAGTGGCTAGTGATTGCGAGCATTTCCTCATGTGTCTGTTGGCCACTTGAATGTCTTTTTTGGCGAAGTATTTTTCATTTCCTTTGCCCATTTTTTAATTGAATTATTTGTCTTTTTGTTGTAGAGGTGTTGAATTTTCCTGTAGATTTTAGAGATTAGACCTTTGTTGGATTTGTAATGTCCAAAATTTTTTTCCCAGTCTGTATGTTCTCTTTTTACTCTTTTGGTGAAGTCTTTTGATGAGCGCAAGTGTTTAATTTTTCGAAGATCCCAGTTATCTAACTTATCTTCTGGAGTTTGTTTGTTGTTGGCTATAGTTTGTATCTTGTTAATGCTGTGTATTAGGGCCTCTAGCGTTGATCCTATTTTTTCTTCTAGGAACTTTATAGTTTTTAGCTTTATATTTAGGTCTTTGATCCATTTTGAATTAGTTTTTGCATATGGTGTGAGGTATGGGTCCTGTTTCATTTTTTTGCAGATGGATATCCAGTTTTGCTGGCACCGCTTGTTAAAAAGACTGAGTTTTCCCCATTTGATGGGCTTTGGGCCCTTGTCGAAGATCAGGTGACCGTAGGTAGATGGATTTACATCTGGGTTCTCAATTCTGTTCCATTGGTCAATGTTTCCGTTGTTGTACCAGTACCAGGCTGTTTTGACTACCGTAGCTGTATAGTAGGTTCTAACGTCAGGTAGTGTGAGTCCTCCTACTTTATTCTTCTTCAGTAGTGCTTTACTTATCCGGGGCTTCTTCCCTTTCCGTTTAAAGTTAATGATTAGTTTTTCCATCTCTTTGAAGAATGTTGTTGGTATTTGGATTGGGATTGCACTGTATTACTAGCAATTATTAATGTTATAAATGTAGAACTCTATTTCTTCCTTCAATTTTTAGTTTAACTTACAAATCTCATTATTCTAAACAATTACTTTTAAGAGAGTTTTGATTAATGTTTACTCCCATTTACAAACTTAGTTCTTTTTTCAACTTGAACATTAAACTATATTTATAAATTAAATATATTTGATTTCTTTTCCAAGAACTCCGGTTATCCAACTGACAAAAGCTTCCTGGGCATTCAAATAACTTTTATAAATCAAGCAAATTAAGCTTACAAATAAATTTAGTTATTCTTAACATTTCTTAAATGTCACATTACGTTGTCTAATCTCAGTAATAGTTCCACTTAATATTGCCTGTCTAAATCAGTTAATATACATTTAAATTAGGATCACAAATTCTATGGGAAATAGTAATATGATAAGTCTTATAATCATTAAAAACTCTTAAGCTGTACAAATTTCTTACCATAAAAATAGTAATACTTGGGTTATCTTTAAAACATTTCTGTAGTTAATCCTAACTCTTTGGGGAGCTAAAGATGCTTATCTCCTGAGGAAACAGGACATGCTTGTTCAGTTTGAGGGGTAACTTCCTGTGCATCTTTCGGGATATTTTCTCAGTGGACTAAGGTTTCTTAACCAGGGAAGCCCGTTGTTGGGACACTGGAGGGATTCTGGTTTTTGAAACTCATTCCCATCCTGTTCTATGGTTGTTATATCGATGTTCTTCAAATGTGGTCTGTCACAGTTTGATGCCTGGTCCTCATTACCTCATTCTTATGACTACACAAGAAAGTCTGCCACTCCTTACCAGGGTGCTGGGCTACTTGATTTGATTCAGCAAATTCATCTTCATCTTTGTTATATTTGACTCTTCCCGTATTTCTCCTACTTTTAAGATGATAGCTACAAATATAATTTGATATCTTGGTGCTTCCTTTGCACATGTACTGTTTATAAAACTGGGGCAGGAGAATCTGCTATTTTCACTGTGGAGAGAAAAGAAAACAAGGATATTATTCTAGAGATTTATGGTCAACATTCAGAAAATTCCTTCAATTTGAGATGAGTATTAATTAACCAGGAGCCTTGGTGGTGCAGTGGATAAGCGCTCAGCCACTAACTGCAAGGTCGGGGCAGTTCGAACCCACCAGTCACTCTGCAGGAGATGTGGCAGTCTGTTTCTGTAAAGATTTACAGCCTGGGAAACTCTACAGGGCAGCTCTGCTCTGTCCTTTGGGGTCCCTATGAGTTGGAATCGACTTGACAGAAACAGGTATGTACAGGTATGTATTAATTAACCAGCTGAAATGCTTAGAGTGGTATTCAGACCACTTTTTCATTATGCTGCTCAAATGCCTGTTAAATTGATAAATACAATATTTGGTCATAAGAGAGGATGCCTTGACTTCGGGTTCAGCTCTGACACATAAAGAGCTTTTCAAGGTCGTCACTACCATCCTTACCACAAGAAAAAGCTGGACAAACTGAAAATTAATGACTTTTCTTAAACCCATCAGAGAAGTGAGATTGCAGGGAAAACTGCCACCCTGAAATCTGGAGACAGAGATGTATGCAGAGAGATGTAACAACCAAGATCTGGGAGGCTGGGCAGCAGGCACGTGACCACTAAGACAACGGGTCTTAATCTGAAGAACATAGAATGTTCTCCTTCTCCACATCTTGTTGTTTAAACCTTTAAAGAGGTCTTTTGCAGCATATTTTTCTAATGTAACATGTGGTTGGACATCAAAAACTAGAAGCAACCAAGGTATTATGCAATAGTTCAATGAATAAATGAACTGTGGTACAACCATACAGTGGAACACTATTCAGCAATAAAAAGCAATGAACTACCAAGCCCTAGGAAAACATGGATGAATCTTAAAGGTATTTTGCTAAGTGAAAGAAGCCAGTCTGAAGAGGATGCATACTGTGTGGTTCCATTTACATGACATTCTGGAATCAAAAAAAAACTATAGAGTTGGTAAACAGGTCAGAGTTTCTCAGAAATTTGGGGAGGAAGAAGGGTTGAATAGGTGAAGCTCAGGAGATTTTTTTAGGATGGTGAAATTATTTTGTATGATACTGTGGTGGTGGATGTATGACAGTATGGATTTGTCAAAACCCATAGAATTTTACAGCACAAACAGAGAACCTTAATGTAGATAAAATTTTAGAAGACCATTTATCAAGTTGGAGGATCCAAGGATGGAATTCAGGTTATGATATCTATCCTGAGTAAGACTGGATGAGAAGTTTTGAGAGGCTGTGCCTGAGTTGACCAGAGGGAAGATGGATAAAGATGAGCTTCCAAACACAAACACATGGACTTGGACTTAATCCAAAGGGCAATGTGCAGCCACCAAGTATTGACGGTCAAGTGGATGGTCAAGTGGTCAGGGTGGGTTTTGCGAATGTGTGTGTATGTTTTATGTTTGTGTGTATGTACATGTATATACCATTGCTGTCGAGTCAGTTCCAACTCATAGTGACCCGAAAGAACAGAGTAGGACTTCTCCATATAGTTTCCAAGGAGCTCCTGGTAGATTTGAACTGCCAACCTTTTGGTTAGCAGCCATAGCTCTCAACCACTACACCACCAGGGTTTACATACGTGTGTATATATGCACATATATGTACGTATGTGTGTATCCTACTTTGGTATATGTGTATGTGTGTATGTATGCATTTATAGGCATTGTTGGAAGGACAGTCTGTGTCTGAGAATGAGCAACGTCTTTCGTGTATTTGGACTGATGCAAACTCCTTTGAACTGGAGTTTGTCATCATTTTCCAACAAACAACCTGAATGTAAGGTATGTGATGCCACATGTATGTCATGCTACATCACATCAGCACATACACAGTACCTCCTTAAAAAAGATAGTCTTTGATTCAATCCAAATTATATTTATCAAGAGTGTATAGTCATCTACATTTGGGATTGAATATTTAGGCGAATGATAATTCAGGTTAGGACAAGAAACGTTGACTTATCTTTTGGAAGTGGCATTTTTAATTTGGAAGTGCTCTGGCACATGTGCATATGTGTATGGGGTGTGTGTGTGAGTATGTGTGTGTATGTGTAATCTGAGACGTAGACCATGAGATACTTGTTGGTGTGAGGTAATACAATATCTCTGACACCCAAGTTAGAAAATTTGAAAGGAAGTTTCAATTTTTATTTCATTTGTGACTATCTCAAAATCTCCAAATAAGATTTTGAGATGTTATTTGTTGTCAGTATTGCAATCTTCTCATTTAGACATCAATATTTATTTACTGAGTTAAGTCATGTTTATCCGTGGCACAGATAATCTCGCTGTATATAGTGGAAAGCTAGATATGCTGAGTCATTGTGCCATCATAGCAATGTCCCCATGAATGCCATGGCCTCTTTCTTGACACCTTATTTTTCTAATGTGATGTTGTTTTAAAAAATAAACACATTCCTACCTGACAGCTATAACTGTTTTCATAGAAGATCAATTGCATTAACTTTTTCTCTTCTTAACATTTGCTTAAACAGTTGACTAAGTTCAAGACTGCCAGAGATATTTAAATATATGTCCATGTGTCACCAGATTTATTCTCATCTATAACTTAATGAAATCTCATTTGAAATGGGGTTGGTGATAAGGAATGCATCAGTGATACCATGTGTCAAAAAGAGTTCATTAACTAATGAAAAAATGTACTACCCCAATTTCTTGGAGAGGAAAATGCACACCAAATTATAGGATATTTAATGAGTTTAGGTTTTCTTTTTTGATGAAAAAATCTCCCCACATATCTGCACTTAGCCAGATGTTTTCTTAGCTACCTAGTGCATATGTAGTTCATGTTGCTGTGGAATATTTTGAGATATCCATTTTACTTTCTCCTGCTGTCCTTCATCACCTATGTGAAATCTGCGAAGCCCACTGCAGTTCCCACGGACCCCCCAGGTGTGTGGAGCGGGTGGGCGTGTGAAGTTCTCCATCTGTCATGATGGAGGCAACCTGCTGAGCAGATGGGAAGTCTGAGCAGGTGGGAAGTGTCCGTACAGCTCTTCCGAGTATCACGTGTTTCAGAGAGGCCTGCAAGGGTGTGCACACAGATGCACCATTTTCAGGTTCAGGAACCTTTCTGATCATCATATATGAGAGTCTCAGTCTCCGAGTGCTGCAGTAACGCAATACCAAACCCATTGCTATTGAGTTGATTCTGACTCTTAGCAACCCTATAGAACAGAGTTGAACCGCCCAATGGAGTTTCCAAGGAGAGGCTGGTGGATTTGAACAGCCGACCTTTTGGTTACCAGCCAAACGCTTAAGCCACTGTGCCACCAGAGCGCCACAATACCACAAGTGGGGAGCTTTAAAGAATATAAATGTATTTTCTCACAGTTCTGGAGGCGAAAAGTCCAAATCAGAGTCACAGCTGTCTGGATTCCTTCATTGTGAGCAGCCCTGGGGGTTCCTTGGTGATCTTCACTTGGCATCTGCCTTCCCCTGTGTGCATGTCTCTGTGTCTAATTTGTTCTTTTTATAAATTAGAAGTCATATGACTTAGAACCCACCCTACTCAGGTATATTGTAAACAGTTACCATAACAAAGAAAACCCTATTTCCAAACAAGATTATATGCACAAGTATTGGGGGTAGAATCCCAACACATATTTTGAGGGGGACACAATTGAATCCGTAACAGAGAGTAACCCTTTACTAGTGTTGTAACTTTTCAAAGTTTCACATTAAGAAGCTGCCTAGGCATTTCATTAGGTCATGTTAATCCCTCTTGACTGCTTAAAAGATAGGAAAAAATCCATTTAGACAGAAGTGTCTGTGCACATGTGTTTTCAGTTATAACATAGTACAATATAGGTAATTCAGTTTTTGGTTGAGGATGTGTAAAAGTATTCTCCGGTTCTGAGAATGGCTGCCAGTTATGAGTTGAATCGTGTCCCCCTAAAAAGCCCCAAAAGATATGTTGAAGTCTTAACCTTAATCTTATACCTGTGAATGTGATCTTGTTTGTGTAAATAGGGTTTTTCTTTGAAGATATTTTAATTCGTACTGGAGTAGGGTGAATCCTAATCCTAATCCCTTTTGAGTGGTGTCTTACAAGAGGGAAAAACAGACATGGAGACAGAGTCACAAATAGTACGGTGTGAAGAACTGTCTGTAAGCCAAGGAACACAAAGAAACGCTCCTGGTCACCGGAAGCTGAGAGATACAAGGAAGGATCTTCCCCTAGAATTGACATTGAGAGAGCACGGCACTGCTGACACGCTGAATTCAGACTCCCAGCCTCCAGAACTGTGACACTGTGAATTTCTGTTCTTTAAAGCCACCCACTTTGTGGTATTTTGTTATGGGAGCCCTAGGAGACCAAGACTCTGCCTGCTTATAAGAGCGATTTTACTTGTGTTCATGAAGGCCACGTGTCATGAGGCAAGAAAGTTTGGAAAGTTTCTAAGAGCTGGAAGTAGCATTTCCAGCAGGTCGGAAGCAGCTGGAAGGAAATGTGGTATGTGTATGACACATGGCAGTGGTGGCATGTTAGGTGTAGCTGGGTGATGACTTGAATGGCAGCTCTCAAGCCCAAGTGCCAGACAGGCTATAGGTTCCCTGGAGCACTGGGCAGTGCAGCCCTGGGTTTTCAGCAAGGCGCTGGCATTACGCTTCCCTCCTACCTCCCATGTCAGGATCAAGGCTTCTAGCTTGAGGAGGGGAAGATTTAGAGACCCATTCAGAGAGACGGAAGCTGACATGAATAGGAAAGAGTACATCGTAGCTGATAACAGCTAGTGGAGTCTGCTGGGGCGAAGGAGTGGTGATGGTAAAAGAATCTTGAGCAAAGAACATTCTCAGAGATTAAAGTTTACATGGAAGTTTGGCCCTAGTTCTGAGAAATATCCATCAGACTTTAAGGCTTTGATGTACATTAAAGTGGATTTTGAACTTTTAAACCTTCTCGATTATATAGAATGGTACTTCTCAAACGTTTTGGTTACCAAAACCAAACCAAACCTGTTGCTGTCGAGTCTATTCCAACTTGTAGTGACCTTATAGGACAGAGTAGAACTGCCCCATAGGGTTTCCAAGGAGCGGCTGGTGGATTTGAAGTGCCGACCTTTTGGTTAGCAGCTGTAGCACTTAACCACTGTGCCACCAGGGCTCAGGACCCCTTTAAAAGAAAAATAAAACCAGTTGTCATTGAGTTAATTCCAACTCATAGTGATCCAATGTGTTTCAGAGTAGCGTTTTCAATAGCTGTGATCTTTTGGAAGTAGATCACCAGGACTTTCTTCCTAGGTGCCTCTAGGTAGATTCGATCTGCCAGCTTTTCAGTTAGTAGCCAAGTGCATTAACCATTTGCCGTAACCAGGGACTCGTTTGCACTCTTAAAAGTTATTGATGTGTAGATTACATCTATCAATGTTTACTGTACTAGGAATTAAAAGAAAGAAATTAAAAAAAAATATATTTAAAATGACAATAATAAATCCATTACATGTTATCATAAATAACACTTTTAATGAAAAATATATTTTCAAAACCAAACATATGTAGTGGGAAAAGTGGTATTATTTTATATGTTGAAAATCTGTTTCATGTCTGGCTTAATATATCTGTTCCTGCATTAATCTCTTATGATACGTTGTTTTGGTTGAAGTCTATGAAGAAAATACAGCTGCACACTGATATGTAGTTAGAAAGGAGGAGTAATAGCCTTTTCAGATAGTTGCGGACTTGTGTAGATATTCCTTTTTGACCCTACATCAAATCTGGATGAGTGGTAGTTTTTAAAGGTTAGTTCCAGCACACAATGTGCTCTGTTACATTACAATCTGTCACTTTATCTTGCACATTGAATTGATCTTTTACAGATGCATGATTTTTTTAACACGACTCATTTTTGGAAAAATATCGATTCGCTTAGTTATATGGATGTTCCACACGTTGACATATCATCATATAAAATTTTAAAAATCATGTTTGTTAATATCAGCACCAATCTCATCCAAGAAGTCTAACCACTGAAGAAGTGTGTCATGCTCAGAGTAGTGAATACACATTTTCCAAAATCTAATTTTGGCTTGAAACCTCAAATTTTATCATTGGCAACAAATACTATCAGCTGTTTTCCTTGAAATGACGGGCTCACTTGATTCATTTTGAGAAAATGTTTGTCAAACACCCAAGCCTACATAAGTATAGTTTGTCTATGAGTCTACCTTTCAAGTAAAAATAGTGCTCCATGAGACAGACAGGTGATGAGCTCACAACTCAGTCACATTGGTGCTTTTCCTTGAGCAGCCACCATGTAAGTGATTTATGTGCACTTACTATTCTGCCACACAGAATATTAAAAAGGCATGTCCTCAAGGGCCAAGATTGAGTAAAATGAAAAGTTTTTACTGCTTTATCAGGTGCATTCGTAAGTGAAACTGGCAGGTTTGTTTGTTGATTGGTTGTCTGGTAGTCTGGTTGGTTGGTTGGTTGGTTGGTTGGTTGGTTGGTTGGTTGGTTGGTTGGTTGGTTTGTCATTGGTTGGTTGGTCAGCTGGTTGGGTAGTTGGTTGGTTGGTTGAGTGGTTGGTTGGTTGGTTGGTTGGTTGGTTGGTTGGTCAGTTGGTTGGGTAGTTGTATGGTTGGTTGGTTGGTTGGTTTTTGCTGTGTATGTGTGATTGTGAAGAACCCAGTGATGATCAGTGCAGTTGGTATCACTGCCTGGATTCAGACAAAGGCTCCAGCAGTTTTGCCTCCTATTCCTTTTGAGCCATAGACTTAAAAAGGTAAATAATTTCTCAGTACTATTATGAAAATAACTTTGACTTTACAAATTCCTGAAAAATTCTTGGGGACTTGAAGGTATCTGTAGTCCACATCTGAGAAATACTGATATAGAATGTTGTCAGCTGTTGTTGAGTTGGCCCCCAACTCATGGCGACCCCACCCCATGTGTTACAGAGTAGAACTTCCCCATAGGGTTTTCTTGGCTGTAATATTTATGGGAACAGATTGTGAGATCTTTCTTCTGCAGAGCTGCTGGGTGGGTTCGAACTGCCAACCTTTCGGTAACCCTGTAATTTTATATATACAGTCAATTATCATTATTCGTGGTTCTACAAAGCACTGCAGACACTGAGTTAGTGAAGTACTGAGCCATTTGCTCCTAGTGGAAATACAGGATTAGATTCCTGTGAGCCTCTGATCACAACATTTTCTTCATACTATCAATGCATAAACTTGTTTTGCATGTGTCTCTCTGTAAAGATGCCTTATTTAATATATATTGTTGATTTGTTAACAGTGAACTCATGGCAAACAGCACTATAACTCATGCCTGAATGAAGCTTATCTAACACACGTATTTGTTCCCTAAGCCACATCGCAGTCTTCTTGTGCTTAGGAAAGCTAGACATTACTTCAGCACTACACTTGGGAGCCATTTTAAATAGCAAAATCACCAGCAAAAAGCAGAAAAATGTGAAAAATGTAGCACCAAATAGACCATGGAAAGGGCACTTGTTTATAGTATGAGAGCTAAAACAAGATGGCAGAGCATTGCCTCGTTCAGCCTCAGCTGGGAAAGTGCATGTTGGGCAACTCAGGTTTTTCACCATCCTATTTTTGTTTGTGAATAACCATGAAACAGCAGCAAGTATTGGTTTGGGGGTTACAAATACATATTAGTGAGTAGGTGAATTCACAAATACGTAATCCGCGAATAATGAGGATCGACTCTACATTTTTCAGGTGATACCAGTCTCAAATGTGTGTAATTCAACAAGTTCTGTCAATCTCAGTGTTCTCTGCAGACTAGATAGGGTGGTGGTGGCCTGGGTGGGGCAGGTAGTCCAAGGAGGGACCTATCAATTATTCATGTCATGCTAATGAGACTATATAACTCTTGCATAAAAATTAACAAAAGTATTAGAGTCAGACCAAAATGAATTTAAATCCTGACTTTGCTTCTCACCAGGGGTGTGACTTGTAGCATGTATCTTTATATCTCTGAGCCTCAGTTTCATCATCTGTGAAATGGACATAATGTAAATAAAGTAGACTTGTCCAGTTACATGGTCCAGTGAACGCAGATCTGAATGTGAACAAGATAAAATTTTAAAAACTATGTCATCTTTTGATTGGATGGTGGAGTAGGCTTGTTAGTGAAGATGCTCCATTGCC
Organism: Trichechus manatus latirostris; assembly: GCF_000243295.1. Taxonomy (NCBI): domain Eukaryota; kingdom Metazoa; phylum Chordata; class Mammalia; order Sirenia; family Trichechidae; genus Trichechus; species Trichechus manatus. The sequence goes on along the minus strand of NW_004444138.1, from coordinate 2,921,869 downwards.
TCCAGCTTTTGCCATGTGCACAAACACCCCTTATAATCTGCGTGTGTGAGGGAACAAAGTGGGTCCTCCATCTGTTTCCTTTGTCACCTTTCCACAGTAGCAAACTCTCATAGGGAAAGTCTCCTGTAACTCATATAGCAATTCCAGTACTTTCTCACCACTATGTGGCACTAACAGTATGTAGGTTTTTAAAAAAGGATTATGAAGTATTAGAGTTTATCATAACATCAAATGCCTTTATAATCTATGTGTCACCAAAAAAAAAAAAATTAAAAGGTAGAAGTTCCCTCTTGAACAACAAATGCTTTAACCTCAGAACCGAGGCTAGGTTCCAAAGACTAAGTCATTATGCAAAATTTGGTGTTATGCAAAAACAGAGGATGAGCACATCAGATCACAAATTGGAGGATGACTACATCATTACATAACTGCCAAACCACTGAGAATCATGGCCCAGCCAAGTTGATACATAACCTTAACCATCACAGCTGGCATTACTCTTGCCTCACATCTCGGTGTTCGTTACTGCCAGACGTACATCCTTAATGCACAAAATAGTCCGATAGTAGATTTTTTACTGTTGTCGTAAATGCGGAATGTCGGATAACTTGACAGTTGATAAGTGAGGAGTAGGTGCAATTCCTTATGCACTCAATTCAGCATCTTTCACATTTTGTTTATTAAATTCAACATGTATGTTCATTTTGAACAAAACTCTTCTGCTTTTTTAGTTTGCTATGTTTGGAAATAGTTCATAGAGAAAGAAAGTGGCTGGCCACATACAAACATCAAGTTGTTCTTGACTGTATATGTGCTGGTGGTCATGTCCTTCTTACTTCTGTTTCTGCAAATCCCAGCCTTCTCCTTCCTCCCACAGTGAACAAAGGGAGGGAGAAAAGGAAGAAATGCTGACATGCAAATTAATGTTGCTCAACCAACCATAGCACAGTTCCACAGACACACAAATGATAACATCTAAACTCACAGAACTTTATAAACGGTTTACAGCTGTTTGTTAGAAAACATTTAGACATTAACCCTTTAGACTCCAGTGAGTCCAGTTCTATGTCTCTGTTCTACGCATGACTTAGAGTTTGTGGTGCATTAATAATATCAATTTTCCAGAAGTTTTTCTTCCATAGATATGTAAGGCTAATTTTCCCAGAACTATTCAATATCTTTTATGGAGGAAAAGAAAATTTGTGCCTGAACTCCACTGAGCATATTTGGAAAATATTAAATTATATATATATAATGTAATAAAGCATATGGCAGATTTCAACATATTGGCATTAGTGTTAATTTACAGAAGATATATTGTTTCTGAAGTAGAATATTATCTAAAAAGAAATTCACTTAATTCTACAATTTCTTGAGCACTGGCTTTAGTAAGAAACATGTAGGGAAAAAATTGATTAATGTGGAATACTGGCAGAAATGTGCAAACATGGACATTCTGAAATACCATTTGGTGGAAAATTTTCTACAAAGCTATGTGGCCTTACATATAAATTAAAAGCCTTAAAAGTGTTCATCACTTTTGACCCACTGATATCCTTAGCTGTCTGTACCAACAAAATAAAATGTATAGAGAAAGATTTATGTCAATAGAGTCACCATAGCACTTTATAATAATAAAAAATAAGATTGTAAGTGAATGCGTACATGAATTATGGTACATCCACCTACTTAAACATTATAGTAATTTTAAATGATCTGTTTTAAAAAGCTTTCTTAACATAAAGTAAAAATCACATGATATAACTAAATTGTTAAAAAAAACGGATTTGAGAAGTATATGCACTGTAATCTTGCCAATGTAAAGACAAGCTTATGAAAAAGAAGAGAAGGCAATACTGGTGTTAAAAATGGTTGCCTCTCTCTGGGTTAAAATTATGCATAGCATATTTTTGTACTTGTTAACACTTTTCTGCATTTTCCAAATTTTCTACATCAAGCTTCTGTTAATTTGCAATCAGAAAAAATTATTCAAAAATGTAATAATTTTCTCACCACTGTGTGGCACTAACATTATGGAGGTTTTAAAAAAGGATTATGAAGTATTAGAGTTTTATGGCCATGTTTGCATAGTATCGAATTCCTCTATAATCTATGTGTCACCAAAAAAAAAATTAAAAGGTAGAATTAGCTAATTTCCCTCTTGAATACCAAATACCTTATCCTCAAAACCCAGGCTAAGGCAATGCTTAGAAATACACAGTGTTTTTAGAGGAGAAAAAAATAGTGTGGATTTAGTTAATAACTCCACGTGCAAAGGAAATATATTTTATCTTCTGAATATTGAATATGAAGTCATCTTGAAATGATAAACTTCTTTGTCATGACATTTTTGAGAAAGGGTGTCTTAGTTGGGTTCTCTAGAGGAACAAAACCAATTATATATATATATATATTAAAAAACCAAACCCATTGCTGTTGAGTTGATTCTGACTCATAGAGACCCTATAGGACAGAGTAGAACGGCCCATATGGTTTCCAAGGAGCTCCTGCTGGATTCAAACGGCCCACCTTTTGGTTAGCAGCCATAGCTCTTAACCACTGTGCCACCAGGGTTTCCATATATAGATATGTGTGTTTGTGCGCGCGCGTGTGTGCGCGCACGCGCGCGCGTATGTGTGTGTGTGTGTGTGTGTGTGTGTGTGTGTATATATAGAGAGAGAGAGAGATTTACTTCAAGGAAATGGCTCACACAATTGTGGGGGCTGGTAAGTCCCAAGTCCATAGGTCAGGCAGCAGACCAGAGACTTCTGCAGGCTTAATTCCCCAGATCTGGAGATCAGGCGACAAGAAGGGCCGAGAGAGATGCTCTACATCCTTCTCCAGCTCTGTCCAGAGCCCTCTGTTGTGATCCTGGTCAGAGCAGTCAGTGGTGGTAGCCGGGCACCATCTAGCTGTACTGGACTCAGTCCAGTGGAGGCCTTGGTAGCTGTGGACAATTAGTCCTTTGGACTAATCTTTTCCTTGTATCCTGTTCTCTTCATTCTCCCTTGCTCCCGAAGGGATGAGACCAGTGGAGCATCTTAGATGGCCGCTCTCAGGCTTTTAAGACCCCAGACACTACTCACCAATGTAGAATGTAGAGCATTGTCTTTATAAGCTGTGTCATGCCAACTGAGCTAGATGTTCCCCAAGACCATGGTCCTCCATAGGGGTTTCTTGGCTGTAATCTTTATGGAAGCAGATCTCCAGGACTTTCTTCTGTGGTGCTGCTAGATGGGTTTTACAGCTGGTGATGGAAATCTATCCACTAGGTCTTTTTTCTGTTGTGGGCAGGGGATTGTTCGTTCTGTTCAATTATTCAGACCCAGAGCTCTTTTCGTCTGCTTACGGAAACTGACTTTGAATAATGAGGTTGAATTTCTCAGCCAGGGTGAGATGTTTGTCACTGAGCCCTGCCAACGTGTCTCCTGTCCGCCATCACGCTCTAATAGGCTGGCAGCTCCGATGGCTGTGGTGGCAGGAAGCCAGGGAGGGCATGGTGCTGCTGTGCTACCTGTGTTCCTCTGTGACAAGTGGCCTCCCCACCACATTGCTGAGCTGCACTGTGATCAAAGTCCTGTCTTCCAGGCACAGTGTCCTGCCCTCCTGAATCAACATCCGAGTCCTTCCTCCCCCGTGGCTGCATAAATCCACTTCCAAGCAGTGTATTGACGTTCTTCTCCTCCCCACCTCTCACTTTGGTGCTGTAACTGATTATAGATTAATAAACCAAAAAGCCACTTGCTGTTGAGTCAGTTCCAACTCAAGTCAACCCAATGTGTGTCAGAGTAGAACTGCTCCGTAGGGTTTTCAATGGCTGTGATCTTTTGGAAGCAGATTTCCAGGCTTTTCTTCCGAGGCAACTCTGGGTGAGTTCCCGCCATCAACGTTTCGGTTAGTAGCTCAGTTCTTAACCATTTGGGCCACCCAGGGACTCCTTATAGATTAACAGGAGGTGTTTATAGATATGCACATGTATAAATCTCTGTGATTCCAAACTAGGTAGACCTTGCCTCCAGATTTTTTTTTTTTAATTTATGTTATTTTTATTGTTTCTGTTGAGAATATACATAGCAGAACATACACCAATTCAACCGTTTCTGCATGTACAATTCAGTGACATTGATTGCATTCTTCAAATTGGGCAACCATTCTCACCCTCCTTTTGTGAGTTGTTCCTCCCTCATTAACATAAACTCACTGCCCCCTAAGGTTCCTATATGATTTTTCCAGTTGCTATTGTCCTTTTGATCCCATATAGATGGCTCTTAAAAGAAGACAATGATCAAGGCAGAATTCTTTACCAATTAAGCTAAACTCTTGTTTAGTTTTAAGAAGTTTTTCAGGAAGCAACCGTTGCCATATAAAATGGATCGTGATTTAGATAGGAGGCCAAAAAAATCATAAACCTTGACTCACTTAACACTTAGTCTACGAAAGGAAAATTGGAGTGAAGTGCATTTTAGTGTCTGAGTCCTCTAGAGAATCTCGAATATAAACATCTAAGTTTAAAAGAAAAGGAGAAGGAAAAGGTCAATTTGATAGACTGATGGTAATAATTTGTTATTGATTTGGTCTTTTTGCTTAGACAGGTTTTAATCATCACAGTCTTCAATAAACGAATGTTTTTCAAATAAGAGGTGAGATGGACAGTATATCATTTTTTAAATAAGCTTTGAAATCTTTAAGGATAAAAGAAAAAATACTAAGCTGAAATTGTTTTATATAGATGATAACCGTGAGCCTTCAGATCACTTTAAGTGAAATGAATACTCACTTCTGTTCTGTGGGGGTTGCTCCACGTTCTACCTGTTCTTGAAGACATGAGGTAGCTCTGTGCCCAGGTGAGGTTGCTCAGGTACCCTTCTGTCTTAGTCATCTAGTGCTGGTCTAACAGAAATACCACAAGTGGATGGCTTCAACAAAGAGAAATTTATTCTCTCACAGTCCAGTAAGCTACAAGTCCAAATTCAGCACGTCAGCTCCAGAAGGCTTTCTCTCTCTGTTGGCTCTGGAGGAAGGTCCTTGTGATGCATCAGTCTTCCTTTGGTCTGGGAGCATCTCAGCACAGGAACCTCAGGTCCAAAGGATGCGCTGTGCTCCCGGCGCTGCTTTCTTGGTGGTATGAGGTTCCCATGTGTCTCTGCTTGCTTTTCTGTTTTATATCTAAAAAGAGTTTGCATTAAGACTGTATCTAATCTTGTCAACCTGATCAGTATAACCTCATCACCGTGATAGAATTTACAACACATAAGGAGATCACATCAGATTACACAATCATACAACACTGGGTATCATGACCCAGCCAAGCTGACAGATATTTTTGGGGGTCACAACTCAATCCATGACACCTTCCCTCTGCTAAGATGGACACCTCACTTACCTGAAATATATAAGGATTCTCTCTGGAGTCCCTTCTGACAGAAGACTCTTGAGTGTCAAATAGAATCAGAGCTTGTGCTAGGTGGAAGGTATCTTAAAAGCCATCCAATTAAGCTCCCAGATTTTACAGACGAGGAAACAAAGACACAAAGAGGTGAAGGGTTTCCCCCAAGGTCTCACAGCTGGGGAGAGGCAGCCCCCAGCAGAGAGCCCATGCCTCTGGACCCCAAAGTTAGTGCTCTGGTTTCATGATAACACTATTGAACTTGAGTTAATTATATCCTGTTACACTGATCCATGTGTATTTGCTGTTGTTGTTAGCTGCTGTCAAGCTGGTCCTGGACTCATGGAGACTCCATACACAACAGGATGTTGTGCTCCAGAGGGTTTTCATTGGCTGATTTTCAGAAGTAGATCTCCAGGCCTTTCTTCTGTCTTAGTCTGGAAGCTCCACTGAAATCTGTTCAGCATCATTGAAACACATAAGCCTCCACTGACAGGTGATGGCTGTGCATGAGGGGCATTGGCTGGAAATCAAACTCCAGTCTCCTGCATGGGAGGCGAGAATTCTGCCACTGAACCACCCCTGTCCTTCATGCTCTTAGGCACTGTGAATTTCTAAGAAACTTCTCCTCATTCATCCGTCTAGAGTGTCTGTCCTAGACACTGGGCTACAGCAGAACAAGCCAGAAGTCCGTGAGATGGACATTTATAACCTATCTCTGGCCACATCCGTGAAGGGTTAATGGGATATGAGGTTCCCGGAGCCTGGTCAGGGCAGTATTCCTGTGCTCCATGGGGGCCGTTTTGAGCCTCAGGCATTCTACCTTCCAAGGCTAAATATCAGCCCCTCTGCAAAGGTCACAGTTACTGGAGGATTCGGACAGTGAATCAGAGTTGCAGTTGGGCCTTCATTGCTCTCTAAAATCACGCAGGAAGGAAGAATCTCACCAAAAAGAGTGCCTGAAGGACATACTTTTTTAAGAGAGAGTGGTGTGGATGTGCAGGTGGGGGAAAGGGCAGAATTGTGAGGACTCAGAGACTTCAACTTCTGCAAATGGAATACTGGGACTCGGGAAGATGGTGCATTCAGGAAAAAAGAGAATATTTCAAGTGCTTATGGAAATGGGGAGCCTGTAGTGCAGAGCCCACCACCCATCTGTCAGTTTGTCGAACTGTGGTGGCTTTCATGTTGCTGTGATGCTGGAAGCTATGCCATCAATGTTTCAAATACCAGCAGAGTCATCCATGGCGGACAGGTTTCAGTGGAGCTTCAAGACTAAGACAAACTGGCAAGAAAGGCCTGGCAATCTACTTCCAAAAAATTAGCCAACGAATATCCTATGGTTCACAACAGAGTATTGTCTGATATAGCTCTACAAGATGAGCCCCCTAAGTTGGAAGGCACTCAAAATACACAGTAGCTGCAACAGCGGACTCAAACATACCAATGATCATGAAGATGGCGCAGGACCAGGCAATGTTTTATTCTGTTATACACGGGGTCATTATGAGTTGGAGCCAACTGTACCACAACTAACAACCACCACAACGTTACCAGGGTACTTGAGACTGTAAGGAACCGTGTATGTAGATAAGATAAAATATTAAAATGTGGGGTCTGATATAATGCAAATAATGAATAAAGAAGAAGTAGAAGAACACATTATCTTGATTAAGCCACTGTAAATTTAGCTCTTCTATAGCAGGTGTCGCCATCTGTTTCCTAAATTTTCTTCCGTTACCTCTCTTTGTCCTCGTTTCACCCTTTTTTCTGGGGTGGGAGTAGGGGGGGGGTCTCTCCAGGGTCCCAGACCGCCCCCATCAGTCTTTCAGTTATGAACCTGCCAGAACTCCTTCCTCTCTCTACTGCCGCCTGCAGACACACGGGGCTTCTGACTTTGACTTTGGGGTCACATACTTCTCTATGTGACGCTCAGCCTCCAGCGCGCACTATTGTGCGTGTCCTTGCTCCTGGACATGTGATCTCATTCAGCTGGTTAACGCAGCCACCTAGTCCCTATTCATTCACTCATTCGATTTCACAAATATCAAGTGCCAGCTTTGCTGGGTGCTGGGGCTGCCACAGAGGTATCAGTCATCAGTCACTGTCCCCGTGGAACTTCCTTTTCTAAACAGATAACAAACAAGCACACAAAGAGTAAGATGTTAGGCAGTGAGCGATACCTGGGTAAGGAAAATGAGGCCTTCCCTCTGTTCTTGCCCTTAAGGCTATTCTAATAGTTTGCTGCCCAGCAGCTTCAGCTGGACAAATTCTGCTTCTGCTCCAGCCCGACTGGCCACCTAAGAGCTGTCCCTCTGCAGTAGTCCCTGATGACACTTGTCATTGGATTTAGGGCCCAGATGATCTCATCTGAAGAGACTCGCCTTAACCCTTTCATGCTCACAGGTACCTCTAGGGACCAAGTACTTTTTCTGCCTCTGAAGGTTTATTGGGAAGCTGCTGAACCACTGACCGTGCATGCTTCTGCAAGGCAGGGGCCTTTATGACTATTTGAAACCAAAGAAACAGGAGTGTGCCACAAATTAGTGTTTTTGCAGGGTATTGTGTGAGGTGTCTGAATTTCTGGTAGGAAAAATAGAAATTTTAAAAATTGTTGTTTGTTGCACGTATGTACCAACACACCCCAGTGGGGACTCTGGGGTATAATTAGTGGTACTTCATAGGTACCACTGAACACTTAGGGTAGGCTTGTGGGAGGGGGCAAAAAGAAAAAAAAAAAAATCCATACTACCTACCAAAAATTCAGACGCACTCAATGATCCAGTATGCTTCCATGAATGAAAACTCATGCTATCAACACAATATTTAAAGCAGAAAATAATTAGTTCTTGAAAAGGTTAAGTACATGCAAATGCCCTTCTTCCAAGTAAAGTAGTATTCTGATATTCCAGGGGTGAAGACATGAGCCTATCTTTTGAGACCCATAACTCAACCCGCTACAGGGATGAAAATTAAAATGGAAAATATCGATCCCAAAAGAGAGTGGTTTTATAGCCAGGCATCTAAATTCCTTAATGCCACAGCATGCTGCAGAAGCCTCACAAACAGGTATATGCTCCCAGTGTGAGAATGATGGGAAAAAAGTGAAAAGCAGCCTAAAGCATGCAGAGAGGTGTCACCTTGTCCCTGAGAAAGGACAGATTGCTAGAGTGATCGATATAAATTCTCATGGTTCATGAACAAATGTAACGGTAGCTGTCTTGAAAACATTTCTCAGTAAGGATGGCATCCTAAAAATTCACCACAAAATGCTAGAATGATTGAGGCTTTCTCAAGGCTTATTCCCTAGTTCACTGTCTCTTCACTGGGAGCATTGTGGTGATTATCTGGGCAATTTAAATTCATTAGGTTAATTGGGGGAATGAATGGGATTGATTTGCCTTTAGGATTCTATTGGGAGAGATTGACAGAAGAGCTCCTAGTACATTTAAAGTGGCACCCTTATTTTTGATCTCCAGAAAGTTCATCATTACTTATTACAAGATACATGTGAAAGTTAGGCCTATGAGTGGTGTTATGCATTGAATAGTGTCCCCCCAAAATAGGTGTTGTAAATCCTAACCTCCATGCCTGGGGTTATAATCCCATTTGAGAATGGGTTTCTTTGTTATGTTAATTATGCAAAATTAGTGTAGAGTGTGTCTTAAATCAATCTCTTTTGAGATAAAAAGCTAAAAAGCAGAGATAAGGGAAGAGACATGAAGATCACCCAGGAACAAAAGCGTGGAAGACAACCTTCCTCCAGAGTCTACAGACAGAGAAAGTCTTCTCTGAGAGCTGGCGCCCTGAGTTAGGATATCTATCCTCCTAAACGTGAGAATATAAATTTCTGTTTGTTAAAGCTATTGACTTAGGGTATTTCTGTTATAGCAACGCTAGATGACTAAGACAAGTGACAATAGACCATCATTAATGTAGCTCCCCCATGTGGTCATAATGCCATGGAAGTTTCCACAAGGGTGTTCACGCAACAATAAAGCAAAGAGGCATCACCTTCTCCCAAGAGATGTCATACAGTATCATTCAGTGATCTGGTAATTTTGCTACGGCCCTTCTCCTCGGCTTAGAACTGTTTTTGTGCATTGATGGTGAGTTTGTCTTCAGATCAACAAAACATGCAAGACTGATTACTTAGTGAGAAGTGTAGCCATCACAGCCCCCTGTAGGCAGGCCTGCCTGGGAGTCCAAAGGATCATCCATAGAGGCCTTGGCATGACTTGAATCAGAACAGCTAATGGTAGTGACAGGGTTGTAGTATTAACAGCACTAACCATTTGTGGACTTGACACCAACTAACCACCACCACCACCACCAATGGTAATACACCAATACCAATTTCCTGTATGATATTGTACTGTAGCTATATAAAATGTCGCCATTGAAGGAAGCTGGGTGAAGGGTACATGGGGACGCGGTAGTATTTTTGTAACTTTTTGTGCATCTATAATTGTTTTGAAATAAATATTTTTAAAAAGTAATGCCAAAAGACAGTACAGGCAGTCCCCGGGTTACAAATATTCGACTTCCGTACTACCTATAGTTACGAACCAACCCCCGTCGAGCCTATTATATTAAAAATTCAAGGTTCATAATAACAAACCGGCGCTACTTTGGAACTTGCATCGAAACGTTATTATTACTGTATGAGCCTATTAGATATTTTAGTGTATCTGGAAATGTTTTGTTAATGTTTTTGATGCATAGAAAGGTACACTATATGCTATACACTAAGAAAAACGTTTGACTAACTGATGGTAAATATGAACTGTACCTAACTGTTCCAACTTATATACAAATTTGACTTAAAGACAGACTTAGGAACGGAACTCATTCATAATCTGGGGACTGCCTGTAGATGGATACGTGAAATATCCATGATATAAATTGTTGTGGGTTTTCAGGGAAGCGAGAGACTTTGGAGAGGTGAGATCAGTGAAGGCTTTAGGGAGGAGCTGGAATGTGAGCTTAACATTTATGAACAAGTGGAATTCAGAGTTGTTGGTGAAGTGGAGATGATATTCAGGACGGCAAAACAGGCTGGCCAGCCATGCTTGGAAAAGGAAAAATAAGTTCCCATTGGGGAAGGTGGAGGAACATACAGAGTATGTTCAAGTGTGGAAGTAGAAAAAGGAGTAGTCAGTTGGCCACTGGAAACATTGGTCACAGCAAGATTATAAAATGTCTTCAAATTTAAGCTGTGAGAATCAAGCTTCATCTGTAGGTAGTGGGAAACCATAGTAAATTGCCAGTGAGAGAATATCATAATGGAAGTGGCCTTTTAGGAAGCTGGAACTGGCAAGGGGTTAGAATGGATTGGAGTGAGGAAAGAAGGCAAAGTTGCAGACAAATGAGCTAGAACACTATTGCAACAGTCTACCACATGCGTCCTGAATAAGGCTTGAACTAAGGTGATGATTGCAGGACTAGAAAGCACAAGTCTGATTTGAAAGATACTATGTATGTTGACCAAAAAAGGCTAGGTCACTGACTGGCTGTGGAGGACCTGGAATCCATCCAAATTCAGAGGCTGGGACACGGAATAGAGATGAGGTGAGGACTTGGGGGCAAAAGTGTAGTATTTCATCGTGTCCATGTTGAGTGTGAGGTAGTGGTGTGCCATCCAATTGGAAATACCCAGCAGACTTCCAGACACAGGAGGCTGCATGCAGAACTGGGTCAGGGCTTTAGAATCTGTCACTAAAACAGCCCAAGCGGATAAGATGTGCAAGGGTAAGAGTAGACAAGAGACCATCACTTGTTGGAAAGTAAAATGGTGCACCTTCTATTTGGCAGTTTCTCAAAAAATTTAAACATGGAATTCCCACATGACCTAGCAATTCCACTCCTAAGTCTATGCCCAAATAACTTGAAAGCAAAGACTCCAACAGATGCTTGTACGCAACGTTCATTGCAGCGCTATTCACAATGGCCAAAAGTTGAAAATCACTGAGGTGTCCATCAGCAGATGAATGGATAAACACGATGTGGTTTATCCATACAATGGAATATGATTCAGCCATAAAGACAAACAACGTTCTGATACATGCCACAACATGGATGACCCTTGAAAACATGGCGGAGTGAAATAAGTCAGACACACAAGGACACATAGTGTATGATCTCACTTATATAGAATATCAAGAAGAGGCAAATTCATAGAGACAGAATGTAGCCTAGTGGTTAGCAGCGGCTGGGGGAGGGAGGAATGGGGAGTTATTGTTTCGTTGGTACGGAGTTTCTGCTTGGGGTGACCGAAACGTTTTGGAAATGAACAGTGGTGATGGTTATACAACATGGCGAATGTAATTAACACCACTGTATTGTACACTTAAAGATAGTGAAAATAGCAAGTTTTTATGCTGTACGTATTTTATCGCGATAAAAAGGGTGGGAGGAGGAAAAAAAATGAACTAGAGAGCAGAAGATGAAGGACAGGCGTGAGGGCCCTGGACATACAGACACCTTCAGTACAGAGGAGAGGAAAAAGAAACAATTCCTTGTTTTACTTTCTCTCTTGTCGTTTTTCCAGAGCCTGTTGCCCTCCTGGCCAGGCCCAGGGTTGGCCGTATCCTGGCATACCCTCTCCCTCACCTCCCCCACACTTCTCTTAACAACCTCCTGCCACAGTCTCCTTGGCAAGGCCTGAGCAGGTGCATTTCGTTGCCATAGCAACCAGTGCTGAGCATCCTGGTGGAAGGAGAGCCGGGGAAAGCCACCCATTGTCCAGCTGGCTGCAGGCAGGCTCTCTAAGCCCACAGAACCTTGCATCTAGGATTAATTCTGATTGCACATTCCCCAAATAGTGCCTCCCCATTTAGCTGTCTGCTTCCTGGTGCCTAGAGTTCCCCCCGAAAATTACAATAGCTGTGACCTTATCTTGAGGGGCCGTTCATTTTGAGTGCTGCTTGTTTAGTTGGAGGCAGAGAAATGTTTCCATGACCAGCAAAATTTCCTTGATCTCCCCAGATGATCAAGTCAGCTTGCTTCATGTTGCTTTTTGGTTTTTAATATGAGGGTGGAAGGAGGCAAGGAGGGAGGAGTGGGACAGATGGGAAACTTGCCAAGTGGGGAATTGCAACTGCCTTTCCGTATTGGTGACGTGTGACCCAAAGGAGGTTTTTCTGAGGCTAAATTGGGCTTGGTACAGAGAATAGTGATTTAGTAGCAGAAAATGGAAGGCTCAGTTTCGACTCCCAGACAATGCACCTCATGCGAAGCCACCACCTGTCTGTTCGTGGAGGCTTGCACGTTGCTGTGATGCTGAACAGGCTTCAGTAGAGCGTCCAGATTAAGACAGACTAGGAAGAAAGGCCTGGCAATCTACTGCTGAAGATCAGCCAATGAAAACCATGTGGATCACAACGGTCTGATCTGCAGCAAATCCTAGGGATAGCGCAGGGCAGGCAGTATTTCATTCAGTTGTGCCCAGGGTTGCTATGAGTCAGGGGCTGGCTAGATGGCAGCCAACATCACAGAGAATAGTTACGGAAGGAAGTTTTTCTGGATGTTCTCACCATACTGAGAGCTTCTTCATGGGGAAGATGGAGAGGAAATTTTACCTTCTTTTGCTGGCTTTTTCCCTGCTGAATGTAGATCTCCCTGCTGCCCAGGTAGGAATATCAGGGTATTCAGTAATACGAGCTCCTTCAAAAAAAGATGCACCATCTGTGCAAATAGTGGCTTAACACGCAATTTTGTACCTCCAACTAAAAACTCCTCATGATGTGTTACCTTTTGCTGCAACAATGAGCCCAGCAATTTAGCTTCTGAGTCTCTAAGCAGGTGTAAAGACATTTCAATGCATCCTCTTTCAAGTTTTCATTGTACTGCTACAAGTTGGAATAGGGGGTATTTTAGTGGGACCTTAAACCCAAGCCATTGAACTTACATTATTTTTTCAAAAACAAAATCTCTTTGGGCTTATAAAATAATGTGTTTATTCAAAAAGATTCAGACAAATTGGAAAAAAACGAAGTAGAAAGTGATATTACCCATTATTTACACCGTTGACATATTTACCATCTTTTAAGGCATTTTAATTTTCATTCCTACATTATAGGTAAGTAGATTGATTTTATTTGTTTTATTCCCACATATGGATTTATTTATACTCAGAGAAGGGTAGAGGTGAGGGGAGAGAAAGAGAGAGAGAAATATATAAACATCCTTTAGAATAACAAAATATGTTCATACCATACCGGCCTTTTTATTCAATTAATAACATACAATGAGTGTCTTTATGGGACTTTAAATATAGTTTTCAATTCATGACTGTATAATGTTCCATTATATGAATGTGTAATTACTTATTTGAATAATCATGAACATTTATGTTGTGTCTGAAGATTCCTATTATAAATAAGGATGCAACAAGCATCCTTATACCTAAACTATGTAGACATATCTAATCGATTTCTTAGGAGAAAATAACAGAAATGGAATTGCAGGGTCAAAGGATGTGCTTATGCATAATTTTGTTACACGTGGCCGAGCTGGCTTCCCAAAAGGCCATGCCAACTGCTATTTCTATCCAGGATTCGAGTCTCAGCATCCCCACCCCCTACCAAAGTGGACACTCGGTCTTTAATTTACCCTGAGTTTGTACTCAAAAATGAGTATTTAATTTGATAAAAAAAGAAGTTGAATTCCCTTATACTTGATTATTGCAATTTATAGTCCTTTTAAAATTACCTCTATGTACACTTTTTCTGTTTTTCTGAGACGTTTTATGTTTCTTAATGTTCACAAACTCTTGTTATTACATAATAATCCTTTCCCTGCTCTATATTGCAATTTTTTCCAATATGTCAGTTATTGTTTTCTTTGTTTGTCTTTTAATTTTGTTTTGGTTGTCTCTTTGCTGGTTTATTGCCATACAGAATTCACCAGCTGTCATCTCGTCCAATGGACCAGACTTTTCCTTAATGGTTTCTGGCTTGGATACTGTGCACACAATTTCCTTCTTCTCCTCAATATATTCACCTAAATTTCCTTGGAACACTTTTGCAAACCTTGGGGAAAAAGCAAGGAATAAGGGTGTTTGCTACACACATTATTTGGAATAATGTTGTCGCTGTTGTTGTGTGCCGTCAAGTCGATTCTGACACATAGTCACCCCATGGGACAGAGTAGAACTGCCCCACTGGGTTTTCTTGGCAACAATCTTTACCGAAGCAGATTGCCGGGCCTTTCTCCCTTGGAGCCGC
>NW_004444138.1:2905064-2907051 GCF_000243295.1 Trichechus manatus latirostris | reverse complement strand
TCCAAACAGCTGTGTCAAGAGGACCCAGAAGGCTCTGTTTGGCACTGGAGTCAGCCATTCTTCCAGGCCAGTGGCTCTCAATCTGTGGTCCTGGGGCCAGCAGCCTTCGTGTCTCCTGCAAATTTGTCAGACATGCAAATTCTCAGGCCCCTCCCTAGACCCAGGAATCAGACACTCTGGGGTGGGGCCTAGCCATCTGCTCTTTAACACACCCTCCAGGGGATTCTGAACTGGCTCCAGCTGAGAAGCTCAGCTCCAGGCCACCCCAGCCAGCAATCTGTCCCCCAAGGCAGTTTCGATGGTTCCAGCCTTTCCTCCTGCCCCTGCCGCTACCACACCCACTCAGATGAGGGCATTCTAGTTATGGCTCCCTTTGCCATTAACACACACACATACACAAACCTACACACATGTTTAAAGCACTAGTTATATATGAAGAAAGGCTTGGCAATCTACTTCCAAAAAATTAGTCATTGAAAACCCACAGTTCTACTCTGTTACACACAGGGTTGCCATCAGTTGGGGTTGACTGGACAGCAAGTGGTTCCTGGTTCTTCTTAGAACTGGGTGGATTTCAGAAAGAAAGATACAGTTAGAGCACAAGTTGACTGTTGTGTCGGCTCATAATCCCTTCTTTTTTAGGCCGTCTTAGGCTTTTGAGAAAGATGCAGGCATCAGGCTGACATGATGGTTTTATGTTAAACCCAAAAAAGTCAAATGAGGCAAACCCTCTAGTGCCTGTTGGTTCTATTTTCTCTCAACTGGATGGAGAGAATGATGCTGTTCTCTTCAAACCCATTGCCATTGCATCAATTCCAACTCATAGCAACCCTATAGGACAGTGTAGAACTGCCCCATAGGGTCTCCAAGGAGCAGCTGGCGGATTCAAACTGCTGACCTTTTGGTTAGCAGCCTTAGCTCTTAACCACTGCGCCACCAGGGCTCCTCATTCTCATTTCTTCATTAAACAGAGAATCTACTCTGTCTCTTCATAGGAAACTATATATTATGCTGTTAAACATTGTTTAATATTCTTATATATTTTGAAAAGAACTTAGAGGTTTTGTATACCTGTTTAATAAGGACATTGGTGGTTCAGTGACAGAATTCTCACTTTCCACGTGGGAGATTCTGGGTTCGATTCCCAGCCAATGCACCTCATGTGCAGCCACTACCCATCTGTCAGTAGAGGCTTGTGTGTTGATATGATGCTGAACAGATTTTATTGGAGCTTCCAGACTAAGATGGACTAGGATGAAAGGTCTGGCTATCTGCTTCTGAAAATCAGCCAATGGAAACCCTGTGGATCACAATGGTCTGATGTGGAACCGATCCTGGGGATGGCACAGGACTTGCCAGCATCTCGTTCTGTTGTGCATGGGATTTCCATGAGTCAGGGACTGACTCAACAGCAGCTAACAGCAACAATACCTGTTTAGTATATGTATAAGGGGAAATACACAAGGTAAGAATTAATTCTTAAAGAATTGGGGAAATTATAAAGAGGATGTTTTTAATACTTCAGCAGATCACCTTCCGTGGCTTTTTAGCTCAGAACCAAGTCTCTGTGCTTGAAACTACACGTACTTGTATGAATGAGCAGTGAATGAAATCCGCTAATGTCCCAGCATGCACTGCTTGGCAGAGCTCATGCCTGTTGCAGCTGAATCTTCCTAGTGGGTTTCTGCTTCATTTGGAGCCTTCACTACCTCAATTAGTGCTTGCTCGCCTCCCCAGGGAGGGACAGTTACACATGTCGCTTCACAAGCTTCTGAAATCTAAAGACCCCCTGAGAGCTGCTCGGTCATGAAATATCTCCAGACTAGCTGTTCTGTTTGCCAAGAATCTTTGCTCCTTTCCACTCCTTCCTTTTCAAGATTTATCCACTGACATGAACAGAAGACACCAAAGAAGTGCCTTTGGCCAGCAGTCAGATGGAAAATATCTCCACAAATGCCCCTGTGACTCATGTGGAGCTTATAAGCCC
>NW_004444138.1:2902087-2903610 GCF_000243295.1 Trichechus manatus latirostris | reverse complement strand
CCCTTTTCGTGAAAAGTGAGCAGACCATTCCCCATTCTTTTCGTATCAAATTAACAGAATTTAGCACTTCAAAAAAAGCCCCTTCTTCCCTTTATTTTACCTATAATGTCAATTTTCTGGGTGATATGATGGTCCTTGTTGCTTTTGAGTCAGCTCTGACTCATGGTGACCTTATGTTTATGGTCCCCATAAATATGGTGCCTGGTCCTGCTCGAACTTCATGATCATTGGTATGTTTGAGTCCACTGTTGCAGCTATTGTATCAATCCATCTCATTGAGGGTTTCCCTCATTTTCACTGATACTTTACTTTAACAAACATGATGTCCTTTTCTAGCGATTGGTTTTTCCTGATGATATGTCCAAAGTAAGCAAGTGAAAGTCTTGCCATCTTTACTTCTAGGGAGCATGCTAGTTATATTTTCTCTAAGACTGATTTTTTTTATATCTTGGGACAATCCACAGTATATTCAATGTCCTTTGGTAACTCAGCCGTTTTAATACATCAGTCTTCTTCCGTCTTCCTTTTTTTTCACTATCTAACTTTCATATGCATGAGGTGATTGAAAAGACCATGGGTTGGGTCAGACACACTTTACAACCGTTATGTTGTTGTGTGCTGTCAAGTCGATTCCAAATCACAGCGACCCTATAGAACAGAGTGCCCCATAAGGTTTCCATGGAGTGGCTGCTGGATTTGAACTGCCAGCCTTTTGGTTAGCAGCCTGAGCTCTTAACCACTTCGCCACCAGGGCTCTACAACCATTATATCATCTACCAAATCTATTAATATTTCACTTAGAACATATGTGAAATTTACCTTTAAACAAGTTTTGTTACTCAAGTTTTATGAAAACCACACTGCATAGTTAAATCTCCAAAATCTCTATAACACCATCACCCTAACACTGTTTTCATTTTCTCCTTTCAGTCCTTGCCTACGTGTGCATATGTATGAAAAGCTCTTCAACCTTAGAGGAATGTATACTCTAGTTGAGAAAAAAAGTCGTGAATGGAAATATTAGTTATTAGATCCCATTGTTGCAGCTACTGTATCAATCCATTTCACTGAGGGACTTCCTGTTTTTTCACTGATCTTCTGCCTTACCAAGCATGATGTCTTTCTCTAGGGACTGGTCCATCATGATAACATGTCCAAAGTACGTGAAACAAAGTCTCGCCATCCTCACTTCTAAGGAGCACTCTGGCTGTACTTTTTCCAAGACAAATTTGTTCATTCTTCTGGTGGTCCATGGTATATTAAATATTCTTTGCCAGCACCATAATTCAAAAGCATCAGTTCTTCTTTGGTCTTCCTTATTCATCATTCAGCTTTCACATGCATGAGGCAATTGAAAATATCATGGCTTAGGTAAGGCATATCTTAGTCCTCAAACTAACATCTTTCCTTTTCAACACTTTAAGGGGGTCTTTTGCAGAAGATTTGCCCAATACATCATTTGATTTCTTGACTGCTGCTTCCATGGGCATTGATTGTGAATCCAAGTAAAATGAAATCCTTGA
>NW_004444138.1:2894762-2896900 GCF_000243295.1 Trichechus manatus latirostris | reverse complement strand
TGCCCCAAACCTGAAAACCTCCGTAATAATTAAATTGTGAAATATTCATAGAATGAAATAGACAACAATGAGAAGAACCTGCAGCCTATTTGTATGGCTACTTGCATATACATTCCCTGGGTGAGCAAATGGTTTGTGCTCAGCTACTAACCTAAGGTTGGTGGTTCAAACCCACCAAGTGGCACCACTGAAGAAAAGCTTAGCGATCTGCTTCCGTAAAGATTACAGCCAAGAAAACCCTATGGAGCAGTTCTACTCTGTAACATATGGGATCACCATGAGTCGGAATCAGTTTTGACAGTAACAGGTTTTGGTTTGTAGATACATGTACATATCTGTGCATATCATACAAACATGAAGTAGAATCAAAGAAGCAAGACACAAAGGAATACAAGACAGTATGATGCTGTTTTATATGCAGCTCAGAAACAGGTGAGACTAAACTAAGTTTAAACTAAGTTGATTAAGGATGCATTCCCAGTTGGGAAAAGTATAGGCTGCCTGGGTTAAAATTCTGGCTCCATCACTTACTACCTCAGTGATCTTGAACAAGCCACTCAGTCTACTTTCTCCTTGATTTCTGTACTCAAAATATGGGGGTAATAATAGCACCTGTCTCCTAGAGTTGTTGTGAAGATTAAAAGCTAGTAAGTATGAAGTTCTCGGCGCAAGTTCTATAGCACCTGTTAGCTAGAATTATCATCACCATTATGTTGCTGTTAGTTGCCAAGGAATCGACTCCGACTCATGGCAACAACAGAATGAAATGTTGCCCAATCCTGCTTCATCCTCACAATCGTCGGTATATTCGAGCCCATCATTTTGACTGTTGCGCCATCCCAGCCCATCGAAGGTCTTCTTCACCCTTGTTAGCCTTCTACTTCACCAAACATCAGGACCTGAATTTTCACTCCTCTGAACATACCTTAGGGAAATTCAATTGGTCTTTCCTGTGACATATCCAAAGCAAACAAATCAGACAGTGTTCTGTTGTGATCCATAGGGCTTCCATTGGCTGATTTTCAGAATTAGATCTCCAGGCCTTTCTTCCTATTCTGTCTCAGTCTGGAATCTCCACTGAAACCTATCCACCATAGGTGACCCTGCTAGTATTGGAAATACTGGTGGTGTACCGTCCAGCATCACAGCAACACACAAACCACCACAGTTTGAAACACTGACAGATGTGTACTGGATCATCATTATTACATCAGTTGTTTTTAAAACAGTATTTTATGTCCTTGATACTAGCATGGTCAAATAATAAGGCCATGCAGAAATTAAAAAAAAAAAAAAAGATACAAATCCAAATTACCAAATTTAAAACACACACACACATATGTATTATATATGCATGCAAATGGAAGCACATAGTGGCTTCATGAATAGGGCATTGTGGGAAGTGAATATTTAAACAAGATGGAGACCAAGCAGTCAGAATAGCTTCAAGGGAAATGTGAGACTTCAGAAATGGAAAATGCAGTGAGGATGCTGTAAGCCCAAAGACAGAATCGAAGTCCTGGGACTTTACCCAACTTGGATAAGAATCTTCAAGTACAAGAAGCCCCTGGAGCTCCCTAAAGAGGGACGTGGCATCACCACAGCTGCCAGGATATCCAAGAAGTCAGACACCATATGTTGTTACAGGTGATGCAAAGTCGCCATCACTAGTACTGCTGGTGATGATGACTTCTCTCTCTCTTTGATTCTCCGGGGAAAACAGCAGCGTGTAAAGCACCTGTTGAAAGTTTAGAACATGGCTCTGGACCTAACCACTCTGTGTGTCCACAGACCACTTGGAAACTGTTGGTTCTGTTTCCATGGAAACCCTTTGCCTTCCAAGACCTGTATCAAAATTCTTTGTAGAGGGCAAGGTTTGACAGGGAGAATCCATGTCCAAGAGCCCTCATTGGTCGTTGGCAAGCTGTTGGCCTTGAGTCCCTCATCATGTGGTCCTCTCCATAGGGCACCTGGTGTCCTTGTGACATGGTGGCAGTCCTTCCCTGGATCAAGTGACCAGAGAGAGAGAGCACTCACACACCCAGACTGGAAGCTGCAGTCTTTTAATGATCTAACCTGGGAAGTGACATAGTACTCTTTCTGCCATATTCTGTTGGTCACATGGACTGACAACTCTG
>NW_004444138.1:2891816-2894009 GCF_000243295.1 Trichechus manatus latirostris | reverse complement strand
GAGTGAATATAATATGAGCCCTAAATGTTCTGTGTCTTTACCCTGACACATTTAATCATGTCCCAAGTCCCTGGCAGTGCTGCCAGGAAGTAGAGATATTGTCATTCTTGTTAAAGCTTAACATCAAATGCACCCGCTCTAGCTGGAAAACATGTATGTGATTAATGGTTATAATCAAAGTAACTTCATTATGTAAGCGTAATAACCCAGCAGAGGAGATATTTTAGTATGTCTAAGAATTTATTAACTCCTGGCTGGAGAAATCATTTTCTTTATAAGGATTAGAGCTGCCCAGTAGGCAGCCTCACTTGCTAAAACTTTTATGAACAATAAGTATTTGGACAGGAGGAATTTTTGATTCTGTAGCAGTTATAATAGCACTTTGTGTTTCTGTGGTTCCTTTCTTCCGACAGTCTCCGCGAGTCCCACTAACATAATCTCATTAATCCTCATCACAGCCTTAGGCTGGAGGCCTTATTGTTCTTACAGATGCGGAAACTGAGAGGCAGCAGAGACCCCAAACAGGGAAGGTGCTCCTTGGCAGCTGAATGGCTTGGGGAGAAGCAGAGAAAGATTTGCAAACCATTTTCTCCAGTGAAGAGCTACAGACACAGACGTTTTAAAGAATAATAGTGAGGGGAGCATGTGGCTGGTGTGACTGGGGAAAATGCTGGTGGGGGTTCCTGAGTGACGTTTGCTGGCCCCCAGATGGTTTAAGGACTAGGAACCACACACCACACACATGCACCAGTTGTCATTGAGGCAGTTAGGACTCATGGTGAACCCCCTGTATGTCAGAGTAGAACTGTGTTCCGGAGGGTTTTCAGTGATGATTTTTTTGGAAGTAGATCACCAGTCCTTTCTTCTGAGGCACTTGAAGGGGGACTCCAGCCTCATCTCTCAATTAGCAGCTGAGCATGTTAACTATTTGCACCACCCCATACATTCATAGGAACTACAGTTAAAAGGAAAGATAATGTTGGTTAGGTTGCACCGTTAGAAAAGGATTAACCACTTCTTCCACTAAAATTTGCCTCTCTGCGTGTGGCTTTTGTGATGGGAATTGAGGAGATAGTTGCCTCCCCTTCTGTTTTCCTGGCTGTGTTTGTCATGCCTAAAACTCTTGCCCCAAAGATTGCTCCTCCCTCTTCAGGGTGACCCAGGATGTTTCCCTCTGCATAGTTTATAGGAGTGACTACTGAGGAAGCTGGATGCTGGACCTGCACCCAGGCCAGCCTCCTGGGCACAAGACCAGTGCAGTCCCAGCTGAGTGGAACACCTATCCTGATGGGAAGGGCATTCAGCAGCTCTTGATGGCACATTGTGTGCAAGGCTAGGCCAAGAGGAAGAGCCCTGGACTGTAAGGGTCTGCACTGGCCCAGCGAGTACCCCCTCTCTGGGGGATGCTCTTTTATTAAACAGAAAATAAAAACATCCTGACCTGTGGAGAGAGAGATTGCAGAAGAAATAAGCTTTGTATTTTCAAACCTGGAGCAGCACTTTTTTTTGCTGCTTTTTGGAACAAGGGGGTCCCACATTTTCAGTTTTCTCTGAGCACTGTGAATTAGGAAGCCGTCAAGTGGCTTCATCTCTAACACGCACACCAGGCGTGCGGAACGACATGGGGCTTATTCTGCAGCTGAGGAAACTGAGCTATCAAGGGGGTTGAGTCTTGGAGAGTCTCCCCCAGAAGAACTCAGCCCCAGACTGAGGGGCTTCTGCAGATGTTCTGTCTAATCCTCTTGCATAATAACGGCCCTGAGGGCAGCATCAAGACTCCTGACGGCCATGTGGCCCCTCCCCGCTCTGCACCCTTGGGCCAGCCACAGCCTCCAGGTTAGGCAAAGGGGTGCCACACGTGGACTCAGAAGACTTGGTTCTGGTTCCAGGTCTTCCATCTACTAGTTGTGTGACTTCAGGCTACTAATTACTTGACCTCCCCTATCCTGCCTTACTGTCATGGGTTGAATTATGTCCCCAAAAAGTATCTGTCAACTTAGCTGGCTCATGCTTCCCAGTATTGTATGATTGTGTACCATTTTGTAATCTGATCTGATTTCCTTATGTGTTGTAAACTCTATCACTATGATGTAATAAGATGGATTAGCGGCAGTTATACTGAAGAAGTCTGCAAGATTGGATAGTGTCTTAAGCCAATCTCTTCTGAGATATAAAAGAGAGAAGTGAGCAGAG
>NW_004444138.1:2889668-2890954 GCF_000243295.1 Trichechus manatus latirostris | reverse complement strand
GTCTGCACAAACATCTGTCAATATAAATTTAAATGCAACGAATCTGCTGGAAATGTATTTCTCCACCTCTCACGTATTATTTATAGTGTCATTTTAAGTCTGCTTAAAATGGCACTTATAAATATGTCTTGGGTCATTTCTATGGCAAGGATGTCTATCCTAGAGGGATGTTGTGAGGATTAAACACAAGTAGAGTATATGAAAAAGTGCCGGCACCTAGTCAACATTCAGTGACTGTTTTTTTTTTTTGTTTGTATTTAATTAAAGAGAAAGAAGGAAGGAAGGAAGGAATGAGAGGCTGGATGAAGGAATGGATTGAGGGGTGGATAGAGAGATGACTGGAGATATGGATGTAGAGACGGATGGATGGATGAATGGGTGGGTGGTTGGTTGGATGGATGGATGGATGGATGGGTGGATGAATGGATGGATGGATTGACGTAAAGAAGGAAGGAAGGAGGAGTGGAGAGAAGGGGAGGGGAGGAGAAAGAAGGAGAGAGAAGGAAATCAGACTGGAAAAGGACTTAGAGATCTTCTGACTGAGTGGTTTCAACCCAGGCTGTTTTGTAGGATCATTTGGGAAGCTTTAAATAAATCTCATGTCTGCACCCCACCAGGAGGCTCTGATTCAGTTGGTCTAGGGTGGGGCCTGGGCACTGGTATATTTTAAAAGCTCCCTGGAGAATCCAGCTTCTGAGATGCAGCCTAGATTGAGAGCACCTGATCTCATTCAGCTCTCATGAGGAAACAGAGGCCCAGGGCAGCTGACTGCCTGCCACTGTGTGATACAAGGGTGGGGCTCGTTTCCTTGCCCTCAGCCTCTGTTCTCATTTCCATGGTGATAGGATATACGTGGGGGGCATTGCTGTAACCCAAAGGCCACCTGATCTCAAGTCACATCTGCAGTGTCTGGAGTGAGTCGTTCCCTCTATCTGGTACACAAATGAGGTTCCAGAGGGTCTCCCCTCAATGGCTGAATTCAGAAGATGGCTGCAGTCTTAGTATCTGATCTTTGAGACACTCGCTGATTCATGTTTTCATCCAAGTTTATTTTAAAATTATATATTATGTATTGACTCCCTAATAACAAGGAGAATAAATTTTGATTCAAATCTATGCATGAAAATGTTAGTTTTGGAATCTAGGCAGTGGGTAGATGGGTGCTCAACTTTTCTGTTTGGATTTTTTTTTTCTTAATAAAATGTTAGTGTGAAATAAAATAAACATAGTTGAAGAAATAGCTTACAAAATGTGTGCATGTCTCAGAACATCTCTGTCTAAGTTAT
>NW_004444138.1:2886824-2888004 GCF_000243295.1 Trichechus manatus latirostris | reverse complement strand
GGTGGACATGAGCCTTCAACCTTTTGGTTATCAGCCAAATGTGTTAACCCTTCATACAACCCAGGGACTCCCACTTTGATGGGTAAGGTTAGTTATTGCTCTTAGGCCAAACTTCTCAACTTCTAGGTGCCTCTGGTTTGATGGAGGAGGAACGCCTTTAATGTCATTAAAATAGTGAAAACACTCTCCCCTGGAATGTGCTGGTAAATGTTTGACAATAAGTTCTTGGGGGGCAGAGGTGTGGAGAAGGCTCTGATTTCTAGCTTGTGCCAATTTCAGGGGTGTAAGTACTCCCATGATTGCTAACTGCAAGCTAAAAAGGAACAGTGATGGCACTGGACTGCACAGTTGGGCAGAGAAAGGCACAATCAGGTCTTGATGGTTGGTGGCAGCTGGATCCACTATCCACTGTGTGCCCGTCCATCTTTATGCAGCAGGAAAGTAGATCAGATGATACTCCCTTAATCTATAAGAATGTAGATTTGCTGGCTATTAAAGGTGCTATTAGGTGGTATCATGGTTTATGGAGAAAATGTAGAACCTGATGCATCATGATGTAAAATAGCACCTTCCTTAGTGGGTCAGTTTGCAGGGGAAGCACACAGTACCCAGTGTTTGAACAAAGTCCTCTTGGTTCTGTGTTTCCTTTGCCACTATTCTCAGGGGTTGCCCACAGCCTTTCCTTGGTACCACTCCTTGTTCAATTACCCCACCCATTTGCTGTGCTTCAGGAATCCTTGTCAGAAAGGGCTACTGTACTGACACGTTGTCATCTCTCAGTATCCATGACTTTGTGTGACAAGTGAAAAGGTCTTGCCTCCAAACATTAGCATTGCATGCTAATGATTTGTTTTTAAAAAATCCTTTTGGCCATTCTCTTAAAGGGCTGAAGATACTTGAGTGGAATAGCAGTGCATGAGCTAGTCAGAGTATTTCTGAATGGATTCAGAATTTAGTAACCAGAATGGAAATGCTTGTTTTGGTGGGGCACGTTTCTAAAGGTGAAAGGAGAGTAAAGATGAGAAGCATCCTTTGCAGAGTAAGATGGGCAACTTATAAACAAACCAGAGGTATTTCCTGTACCTAAAAATGCAATAAAAACTCTTTGTTATTAAGAAAAGACAAGGGGAGAAAACAAGTCCTCAAAGCAATGCTGCATTTTTATAGAGAGAAATGATGT
>NW_004444138.1:2885555-2886724 GCF_000243295.1 Trichechus manatus latirostris | reverse complement strand
TTTTCTCAATATTTGGGGCTGTGCACAGTGTAATGGCTTTAGACATTCAATCTTCATTTTTAGCGTTTTTCTCCATCCCTTTCCTAAGTCTGAAAAAAAAACCAAACCAGTTGCCATAGAGTTGATTTTGACTCATGGCAACCTTGTGTGTGTCAAAGTAGACCTGTGCTCCATACAATTTTCAGTGGCTGATTTTTCTTGGCAGTAGATCATCAGGTCTTTCCTCTGAAGTCCCTCTGGATGGACTCAAACCTCCAACCTTTCAGTTAGCAACTGAGTGCGTTAACCGTTTGCACTACCCAGAGTTTCCTCCCTATTGTTTAACATCTGCAAAAGGGAACACGAGCATACTGATTAACTTCTAAGTCCCCCCACCCCCGTCCCTCTATGTTGCTTCTACATAAACCCACCAATGTCTATCCAGGACCCAGTGATGGAGAAAATGGGTCCACATCTCTGCAGCCGCTGGGCAGTTCTGGTGGGGGCTCTACCCTCCATCAGGTTTAAATGCAGAAGCCACCAGCTGGCATTATCCATCTTCACCTGTACACCTTGGCTCACTCTGTTACCATGGCCCTTGCTTTGCCCCAGCCATCCCCACACTTCAACATCGGTTCAACATCAGGACCAAGATCACTGTCACAGCCCCAGTGGAGGTGAAGCAGTAGAAGAACTCCCTGTTTTAAACTAAAAATGGATCCAAGTGAAAACAGAAACATTTTGTTATCCAGGTTTTCAGCAGTTAATTGTCAACTGTAGGCTAGACGTCACCGAGACTATTCTGTACTTGCATACTTTGTTCAATTGTCCAGTTTTCATCCACGTTTTTGGTCTTCAGTTTTATCCAGTGAATCTTATTATAGGCTACAGATTCCTGTGTTTAAAAGATTAAGTAACTCTGACTCAATGACAACAACAACAACAACAGAAGCAGAAAAGAAAAAAAGCACGTCAAGGGAGTCTCCAATAATTTACTTAAAACAACAACAAATTTGTAAGGAAAAATTAAAACCTCAACTGTCTTTAAAACTTACAAGAAATTTTTGAGTATGCTAGTTTGAAGTTGGCAATGATCAATGGAAAAATATTTCTTACCAGGAAATATTACCTTGATTTAACATTACTGAGCATGGCTAAACACTTCCTGAGTGTTAACAGCCCCACTTTTG
>NW_004444138.1:2883093-2883926 GCF_000243295.1 Trichechus manatus latirostris | reverse complement strand
ACTTAGGGAGACAACTGGAAATCTCTGCTCAAGGTCAACAGTCCATAACTACTGTTGGAGTTTAAAACCAGTTGCCATGGAGTTGACACTGACTCATGGCAACCCCATGTGTGTCACAGTAGAACAGTTCTCCATAGGGTTTTCACTGGCTGATTTTTTGGAAGTATACCGCTAGGCCTTTCTTCCTAGTGCCTCTGGGTAGATTCGAACCACCAACCTTTTGGTTAACAGGCAAGTACTTTAACCACTTGCACCACCCAAGGACTCCATTGAGTTTTAGTGGGCCCAATAAATAATACCCTTGAGTTCAGAACCAAGCAAGAGATAGACACAGGAGTCATAATTTGATATTAGCTTTCTGGAGAATGTTTAAGTTTGCAAATCCTACACCCCAGAACTAGGGAGACTTACCCACCGAGTCCCTGACTCAGTTAGAGACACACAGGCCTCCTCTTGTACAGATAATTCTCCTTTGATCGTGAGGAAGTTTGCAGACCAGAATGCATGCCCTATGCCAACAGATAATCCAGAAAGGATTGGGCCACTCTGATCAGTTCCTTCCCGTCTCTACAACCAAGTAAATCACAGTTCCTCCATTCAGGAGAGGGGCCAGGAGTGCTACTCTGAAGGAAGGTCCCTCCACATGAAAGCATAAAGAGTGTGGAACATTTCTCCCTATACCTATTGTGGCTCCTGGTTCCTCATTTCTTTTATGATGTCCCTATGACTTTATTTCTGGTGTGCAAATTCTTTTGCATATATCCACTGCTCTGCTGGTAAATGTGTAACCACCAGATCTCCAAAAAAAGCTATAAGTAATAATAAAGTTTATA
>NW_004444138.1:2881861-2882993 GCF_000243295.1 Trichechus manatus latirostris | reverse complement strand
GCTCCTCCTGGAGCTTTAACACTAGACATCTTTCGAGAGAGGCAGCCATGTCTCCCTTTGGGCCCTTCAAGTGAAGTGCATATCTATCCTCTTTTCTGGGTAGGGGCCCCTCAGTTTCTGGCTATCTTGACTGGCTGGTTGCTCCTTTACATGGGACCGTGAAACTCCCAGGACCTTCTTCCCTTTCCTAAGTGAGGTGGAAAACTGGGATGGATTAGGAAGAGGTCCACATCTATTGTCCCAGACTCACAGCTCAGTGGACCCTGTCACTCAGCTACACAGGCTATCACAGTCAGCCTTCTGCCCTCATGACCTCAAAGGAGGAGCTGGCTCCAGTCCCTACGTTCACTTAATTCTCCAAGTTGACATGTGTCAACCTCTCCTGAGACCTTTCTTTCCACCCCTCACCTCCTCTGCAGTGGAGCACCGTGGTGGCCCCAAGGGTGTCTACAGATAGCAAGCTGGAGAGGGAGGTGCCCACTCACCTTCTTACAGGTGCCCCCAATCTCTACGCTTTGAGTTCCCCCATCACATGGTTGAAGGGGAGTATACTTATCATCTCACCACGAACTCTGGGTCTTAACAGCAACTCTTACTCCCAGTTTTCTCCTCAGTCTTCTTGCATAGGAATGCAAAATGGTGCAACCACTTTGGAAAACAGTTTGGTGATTTCTCAAAATGTTAAACACAGAGTTGCTATATGACCCAGTAATTCTGCTCCTAATATCTACTATCCATTGCCATTGAGTCCATTCTGACTCATAGCTACCCTATAGGACAGAGTAGAACTGCCCCCGTATGGTTTCTAAGGAGTGCCTGGTGGATTCGAACTGCTGACCTTTTGGTTAGCAGTTATAGCTCTTAACCACTATGCCACCAGGGTTTTGCAAGATAAATGAAAATATATGTCCATACAAATACTTAAATATGAATATGTACAAGTAGCATTATTCACAATAGCCAGAAAGTGGAAACAACCCAAATATCCATCAACTGATAAATAGATAAACAAAATGGGGGGTATCCATACAATGGAATAGTATTCATCTATAAAAAGCAACAAAGTACTGATACGTGCTACAACAGTGGTGAACCTCAAAAACATTATGCCCAGTGAATGAAACCAGTCACA
>NW_004444138.1:2879045-2880693 GCF_000243295.1 Trichechus manatus latirostris | reverse complement strand
TAATTCTGGAGTCCCTGGGTGGTGCAAATGGTTAATGGTACTTGGCTGCTAACCAAAATGTTGGTGGTTCAAGTCCACCCAGAGGTACCTCGGAAGAAGGCCTGGTGATCTACTTCCAAAAAATCAGCCATTGAAAACCCTGTGGAGCACCATTCTACTCTGATACACATGGCGTCACCATGAGTCATAATCAAATCGACTCAGTGGCAGCTGGTCATTTGATAACTCTATCATCTGAAGTGTTTGGGGCTGATTCCCAGTCACGGTGGGTTATTTTCTCATGTGGTTTATCGTTTTGATTTGTGAGCTCATGTTGAGCATAGCTTTTTCTGGGAGAATGACAGTGGCACTAGGTGGAGGGTATATCCCTTCAGACAATGTGTTGGCTTCTGCTAGGTTCCTCGGACATGTTACCAAAGCAGAATCGCCTTCATATTAATTTCTTAGCATGAAGTCAACTCCAGTCCTGTGAAGAATCAGGCCACTTATAAATTCTACGGGGAGACATTTTTTTTTTTTTTTTTTTAAACACCTGTAACACAAAGCCGAGGCAATTTGCTCCCTTTGCCGTTTGTGGATTTTTTTCTTTTTCTGGTTTCATTCTTGTTCTGAAGGTAGAGCCCTTTGAGGGTCCTTGCTTTGAAGATCTCACGGTTAACTCTCTGCCTCTCGGGTTGTCGAAGCACCGTATTAACTCTGTTTTCAGTGTCCGCTGTGGTTTTGGCACATAGGGTGTTCGCTCAGTCTCTCATAAGCTGGGTACGGATTTAAAAAGGTGTCTGTTATATGTTGCCCAGCATCTGTAGGTGGCTCAAAGAGTAGGGGTGGAATCTTATGTCATCCACCATATTTCCAAGGATGGGATGGAAGTCTGTAAAGTAATTTTGAGGTGCTAGAGAAAGAAGTTGAGAAGTTTCACAAATAAAGGTTTTTGTTCTCTCAGTGAATTGGAGATGAGATCCCCTGCTATAAGTCAGAGGAGGTTAGGTTTGAGGTCTCTAAGTGACTGGTAAAGGTTTTCAAGGTTTGTAACATATGGTGGTGCAACAGTTAAACACTCAGCTGCTAACTGAAAGGTTGGCAGTTCGAACCCACCTAGCCATTCCATTAGAGAAAGACCTAGCAATCTGCTCCTGTAGAGATTACAGTCTAGAAAACTCTATGGGGCGGTTCTGCTCTGTCACACGGGATCACTATGAGTGAAATAGACTCAATGGCATCTGACAACAACAACAATGTATGTGAGGGATGGGGATGCCAGAGGTAACTGCTAGGACTGGTTAGTAGCCTTAAAGACTCCCCCTAAACTGACTAATAATGGAAGTTTCATCTGTGTAATTGAAAATGATATGTAGAAGCATAGATAATTACTAACAAGGAGCATAATTCTTAATGATAAGCCCTCTTTCCTAACTAATCAGCAAGTCAAATCATTTTCCTGTGTGTTGGGGGACTCAGGAAGTGCCTTGTGGCCCAAGTCTGCCCTCTGGTGGATCAGAGGGAGAGAGCAGCTTTTCCAGTTGGATGTGAAACCACCTGGCAATTTCTGTTGAGGACTCCTTTAGTCGAATTCCATTCTTCTGCCAACGTCCTTATACTTTGTTCGTGATTCCTGCCCAGCAGGTTCTTGAATAAATTGTATTTCAAA
>NW_004444138.1:2869274-2878293 GCF_000243295.1 Trichechus manatus latirostris | reverse complement strand
GGTTCCCTATTACCAGCTTTCCTGTCCCCTCCTGCCTTCTAGTCCTTGTCCCTGGGCTGTTGTGCCCCATTCATCTCGAGTCTGTGTGTTTTAACTTCCTTTGAAAAGAAAAATCAGAAGGGCTTTGGGACAAAACAGTATTACAATGAACAGTATCTTGCTTCTTTGGAAAAATCCAATGTAAAAAAAATCCTGTCATTAACAGAGGATCATAAAAGCTAGGAAAAAAAGTATTTTTTATTCTCTTAATTTTTTTTTAGCATTGTTGGTCGTTCACTGAGCGATGCCTTTGGTGCGGGGGCGGGGGCGGGCGATGAGGCTATGGCACACACGTAACAAAAAGAAAAAGAAAAAAAAAAAGGCCCTGTGTCTGAAACACTTATATTAATTCTCCAACAAGGGTCTAATCTGGAGTCCTTCTAGGACAAAACTAGTAAGGGTCCGTGGGACTGGCCCCTCTCGGCAGTATTTGTAGATTTGCTTCCTTAGGCTGATAGCTTCAGATGCTTTAAAGGTGCACTATGAGAAAAAAAAAAAAAAAAACTCGGTGGGATATATATCAACCTGGCCATGGCATCTTATACTGCAGACATAAATTACACTCTAATTTAACGAGCTGACAGCTGACATTGATAATGTTCATTGAACCTATGCATCTGCATGTTTATAATTGTGCTGACATAGTTTTCTCCAAAGGTGTGTGTGTGTGTGTGTGTCCTTGTATATGTGTCTGTGTGAGTGTATTTATGTGTGTGCTTGGGGTGGAGGAAAGGATGAAAGAGTGGAGAGATTTTTACCCCTTCGATTGTTCTCTTACTCTGTGCTACTGAATGCAATGAATTCTCTTTCTGCTGTGCGGGTAGATTTTGCCAACTGTGAGAGAAGATTCCGGCTTCTTTTCCTGCCATGCTATCAACTCTTACGGGGAGGACCGTGGAATAATTCAGCTCACAGTGCAAGGTAGGAAGAGGAGAGCAGAGGGGAAAAAAACACAGCTCTTTTAGGACAGTAAGCGTGTGTCGGTGCTCAGCCTCTGTGTGTGTATTTCAGCTTACTGCGCGCAGCTTTCTGATGCCGATAAAATTTTACGTATGTATGAAGTTGCTGTTAACGCAGTATTTTGCAGGACCCCTGATTATGTCAAAGTGCAGCCCCACATACAGGGAACACGCCCTTAAAGGAGTTGAGTCAGATGGCAAGGCCATGCTGAAGGCATGGAAGTGGAATATGACGCCCTCTCTGGCCAATTGTAGAAATGTACGAGACAATCTAAATGAAAAGGGAAGTTTAACGCTTGGGACAAGATAGTGTTTGAGTTATAGATTCCCACCCAGAATAGTGATATTTAAATCCTCCAGGTTTGGCCCAGTTCTGCAAGTATGAAAATTGGAATTGGGGGTAAAGTCGTATTTTTTCTCCCTACAATGTGATTAGGAAAAACAAACAAAAAGCACTTTCCAGATAAAAAGCGTCTGTCCTTGTCTAATGCTGTCGAACCTTTGGCGAGTCCTACTTGGCATTTCAGCTGTCATCTTATTAATGTCTGAACTATGTTTGAAGTAACCTGGGCCTCTCTATTGGTTGCACAGAACCCCCCGACCCTCCCGAAATCGAGATCAAAGACGTGAAAGCGCGTACAATTACCCTCAGGTGGACCATGGGCTTTGATGGTAACAGCCCCATCACGGGCTACGATATCGAATGCAAAAATAAATCAGGTAAGTCCTTTATTTCCTCCCACGTGGGTCACTTCCACAACCCGTTTATTTGTTTGTGTTTTTGTTTTTTTCCTTTCTTTTTTCATTTTACCCGCAGGAATCAACCTCGATTTGCAGAAGTTCGGAGGACACCCTTCTTGCCAGCCCATCTCTTTTCTTGCACGAAAGACATCCAATGTTCCCTTTAGGGGCTGTGGAGTTTGGTGTCAGCACACACTTTATTGATGCGCTCAGCCTCTCTTCTTTGTTTGCCACCCAGAGCAGCCCCAGAGCTCAGCCGGGCTCTCCACCGTCCATGCGGGTGTTCTTGCCGCTGATGGGCACGTGGACACCTGCTGACAGATACAGGCCACTGTCATTACTTTTTCCACCTCTTCCTGGAAACCCTGGTGGTGTAGTGGTTAAGTGCTATGGCTGCTAACCCAAAGGTCAGCAGTTTGAATCCACCAGGTGCTCCTTGGATACTCTATCGGGCAGTTCTATTCTGTCCTATAGCATCACGGTGAGTCAGAATCCACTCGACTCGATGGCAACAGGTGTTTCCTGCTTCCTTTCGCTTCCCATTTTCCCAGTCAGTGGCTGCTCTGGAGAGTGACCCTGGGACCAGAGCCTTTAGCTCCAGCTGTTCTTGGTGGCCCTGGGCGGTGGGATTGCCATCCCCATTGTAGTTTTTCCAGAGAAGGGAGAGCTGCTCCTGGCTGAGACTAGGCACTAACTCTGCAGCCACCTTCTTAAAATGCTGCAGAGTATGGACCAGTGATACTTAATCCTACACCCAGAAAGTACTCATCTATTTCTACAGGGCTGCTTCTGGCCAAGTTAACAGAGAACTCATAAAGCTGACCTGTCTCTCAGGACCACTGTACACGTGTGTCCTTCCATTGTCTTAACGGGAGAACACGAGGGCCCTTTCCAGCTTTATAATCCACGTAGCCTTGAGTCGGAATTTTTACTGTGTCTCATAAACTATAAGACGAATTAGAGCAGCATCAGTACGGGAAGGGTTAATAAAATTCTCAGAGGCCGCAAAGTAGCCTTATTTCCACTTTCTGGGGCACAGTACTGTTATTTCAGATTACACTGTCACGACCTATTTAGTGTCTTTTAAGCTGAAGCTGTCGTGAAACAATAAGCTCAAGGCAGCTTGAGAGCCAGCTGAGAATGGAGGGAATATTATAGTAAGAGCGTGTTAAGGGGCAGGGAGAAAATGCAGGAGATGGGGTTGTAAAGGGACACTCAGTAATGGGTATTAAGGAGTATGGGAAAGCAATGTCTTCAGATAAAAGGAAGATACAGAAGATCAAGAATGGTGGTTTAAGACATAGTATTTGAGCCTTGCAGTAACTGGCTGGGTTGGAAGTGGATGTAGGAAAAACTGGGACAGCTGAGTTTAATTGTCCCAGCACTTCCTCCGTTGTTGTTATAGCTGCTGTGGAGTCGGCCGCCGATGCCTGGGGACCCCCCCACACACAGCAGAGCGAAATGCTGCCAGGCCCTGCGCCATCCCCATGATCAACCGATTGATCTGTTGTGGATTAGACTGTTGTGATTCATAGGGTTTTCACTGGCTGATTTTTGGAAGTAGATTGCCAGGCCTTTCTTCCTAATCTGCCTTAGTCTGGCAGCTCCCTTGAAACTTGTTCAGCGTCATAGCAATACTCAAGTCTCCACTGACAGGCAGGTGGTGTCTGCGCATGAGGTGCATTGGCCGGGAATTGAACCCAGGTCTCTCCCATGGAAGGGGAGAATCCTACCACCAAACCACCAATACCCCCACTAGGGGGCCAGAAACAAGGTGGTGCAGGTAGAGGTCCCTGTGAGCTTGCCACACGGAAGCCTTGAGGGGAGCACAGCTGCTCCAAGTCACTCTGTCACTGGATGTGTGACACCTAGCCGGAGCTGGAACCCAGGGCTGTGCAGGTGAGGCACGGTGACCTGGGGAGCATGACAGTGCCCACCCAAACATGAGATCTTTTGGAGACTAGAAAGAGCGAGCTTCTGAAGGGCTAAAAGGAAAGAAAAAAGGGCAAGATTGTCTTTGTTCTAATGAAATGAGGTCTGGGTGGAGCCAAAGAATTAAAAGCTTTGAGGGGCAGATTTTGAAGTAAAAGAAAACCTTCTTAATTGAGGTAGACACTTTCATCTTTTCAATATTACTTACTTGTAGTATGGTATTGAACATGAGGAGTCCCTGGGTGGTGCAAACAATTAACACATTGGCTGCTAACCGAAAGGCTGGCGGTTGGAGTCCACCCAGAGGTACCTCAGAAGAAAGTTCTGGCAATCTACTTCTGAAAGATCAACCATTTCAAACGATATGAGCACAGTTCTGCTCTGATGCACATGGATGGGGTCACCATGAGTTGGAATCGACTCCAGGGCAACATTTTTTTTTTTTAATTGAAAATAACCCCCTCAAACTTTGTAGAGAGTGACTTGGAAACTGGCAGTAGCAATGAGAATTCAGGAGAAACACTGACAGGCATCGTGAGGAAGCCCAGCATAGTCCTCAGAGAGTAGTGATAGCCCCATCAGTCTTGTTCGTGGAGCTGGGTCAATCCACCACCGTAGACAGAGATCTCTGCAAGGTGGACATTGTTTCAAAAGGCAATGAAACCACCAAGATTAGCTCTGCTGGCAGACCGCCCAGCCTGAAAGAGAAGCATGGGGTCATACAAAGTAGGCTGCCACTGAATTAGATTTGGCAGTGAAGGGAGAGAAAGTGACATCAACTTTAGCGCCAATACACGGACCGGAAGTGGAACAATCACTGCCGGAAGGGGACTTGGTCACAGCCTTAGCATAGCCCTCTGAGGCTATGACATTTCTTTTAGGTTAACACGTGTATTGAGAGACGTCCATGCGCCAAGTACAAGTGCTTTGGGGTCCAATACAAACAAAACTGGTCTCTGTCCTGAGGACTTTAGGGCAACACAGAGCACTTGAAAAAAACTAAACTGATTGCCATGGAGTTGATTCCAACTCATGGTGAGCTCGTGTGTGTCAGAGCAGAATTGTGCTCCATAAGGTTTTCAATGACTGATTTTCGGAGGTAGATCTCCAGGCCTTTCTTTTGAGGTACCTCTGGGTAGATTAGAACCATCATCCTATCGAATAGTAGTTGAGTGCAAACCATTTGGACCACCCAGGCAACTTCAGAGCACTTATTAGAACATTGAGTGAGCCAATAGTTTATGCCATGAATGCAGGCTTAAGTGATTTTCATGGATACGTTAAATCCAGCACACTGGGGAAGGGCTGTCTGAGTGCTCTGGATGCTCCAAGCATGGACCTTCTCTTGGCTTCTCCAGCCTCAGGCCCTGGGTATGGTGGGCAGCCGTGGCTCACTCTAGTGAAGCCCAATGTGGCCGTACTGACAACAAGAAGAAACAGAGGAGGAATATTTGTGTCCTGCCATGCCCATGACCCACCTGTGTAGTTCTCAGGAAACACTAGCTTAAGTTAGAAAAGTCCCACCCCAACTACCCTGGATCTCTCACCTCTGGCCTTTTAACCCCTGTGGTAACTCCATCTTCAGGGTTAAAGGTGTGCTGGTTTTTAGGTCACCCTTAAATAAAACCCACCACCGCTTTGAAGCAACTCCCCCACCTCCAGGCACCGTGAATGCCTCCCCAGCTCTAAGCATCCCATCCAGAAAGGCTGATGTGAGTACTAAAAGTGGTAGAGAACCCAGCGTGGTGCCTGCGTATAGCAGGACTCAGTAAATGGATGATACTCCTACCGTACAAATGGGTAACATGCTCAGCTGCTAACAGAAAGGTTGGCAGTTCCAGTTCACCCAGTGACGCCTCAGAAGAAAGACCTGGTGATCTAATTCTGAAAAATCAGCTATTGAAAACCTTATGGGGCGCAGTTCTACTCTGACACACATGGGGTCGTCATGAGCCGAAATCGATGACAACTGGTTTTTAGAAAATTTCATCTCTGCTAGATGGGTATGATTATCACCAAGTAAGAGATAAAGAAGCAGAGACTTGGAGTGATTTACCCAAAGTCATCCAGCTGGGATGTAGCCAAGCTGGGAATCCATCTAGACAGGTCTCATCCCCATCCTGATCCTGGTCCACACCTTCTATGCCAGTGTGACTGGGACACAGATCAGTTGTGGTGAAGGGGCTAGTACAAGGTGGGTCTAGACTCCAGAGCACAGGAAAGGTGGGCTTCTGTGATGGTTTGACTCATCTTGAGGGCCCTCAGTACCTCGTAGGGAGAGGGCAGAACAGGTGCTTCCAAATGGCAGGATGATGATAATTATAAACAAACAGTAGTAATAAAATAACAGTGGACTCACTCTGCCAGGTACTGAGGTAGGCGATTTACCTGTGACTGCCATTGGCAGGTGAAGGTAAATGACTTTCTCAAGGCTAGCAGCTGAAAAGTGATTAGGTCAGGAACCAAGATTGGCTGGGACTGGCTCTCCCCCTAGTGAAAAGTGCCCACACTCATACACAAGTCAGCCAACAATTTCTGTCCAGGAAGCATAATTCAATACTCAGCAGATCCCACTGTCCACTCTGCCTCACCCCATCACGATCTTGCAGAAAGGAACTCTGGGATCGAGTCCTCATATTCCCTCAATCACAGAAATCTCTAATTTTCCACCGTGATCCCACTTACAACGTTTACCTGGACACTGGGCACAGCTGTGCCCACAGCACCTCTGCAAAGGCAAACACAGGTGGCTTTTCAACAGGAAGTCCAGAGGAGCAGGAAGCTTGTGAGACAGAGGAGACCCCACCTTGTTCCCAGCCCAGGCAGCCCCTGCAGGGTCAGGCTGCAGCCAGTGCTCCCAAAGCGTGATTGTAAGACATTGAATTCTGCAAAAGCCCTGAGATCTCTGTGATGCAGAATAATCCATTGTTTAAAATAGCAACAGCAAACACTCAAACGTGCCAAGCCCTGTCCCGGCACTTCATATATGTTAAACTCACATACCACTCACAGCAACTCGGCGAGACTGAAACTGTGATTAGTTTTATTTTACAGATGAGGAAACTGAGGCACAGAGCTCTTGGGTAACATAGCTACAAAATGGTGGAGCCCATGTTCTATCCACTGAGACACTACTTCTCAAGTAAAGAATCACTGCGAAGCAAATGATGAGCATGTGTTGGGGTGACTTAAAACAGTAGTGGGGTCACTTGAAAACTACCACACTGCACAGTTACC
This sequence comes from Trichechus manatus latirostris, assembly GCF_000243295.1. NCBI lineage: Eukaryota > Metazoa > Chordata > Mammalia > Sirenia > Trichechidae > Trichechus > Trichechus manatus. The sequence continues at coordinate 2,871,385 of NW_004444138.1, read as the reverse complement.
TAACTATCTGTAACTTCTGTTCAAAGAATGACAATCCTTTACATTAAGATATTAAAAGAAACAAATATTACTATCCCATGTACCTCAGAAAAGGAGAGTGTAGTACATGCTTGGGTTGAGGCAGGCAACAAGTAATGGAATAATTGTTGTTGTTAGGTGTCGTTGAGCCGGTTTTGGACTCATAGTGACCCGTGTGACAGAGCAGAACTACCCTACAGGGTTATCTTGGCGGTAATATTTACAGAATAGTAGCTGGGCACTCGACTGTTGGGCCACCAGGGCTCCTTATTATCCCTCTACCAACTTCCCAGTGGTTAAGTACTTGACTACTAGCTGAAAGGTTGGTGGTTCAAACCCACCCAAAGGCACGTTGGAAGATAGGCCTGGCGATCTGCTTTTAAAAAGCCTTGAAAACCCTGTGGAGCAGTTCTGCTCTGACACACGGGGTCACCATGAGTCGGAACTAACTTGATGGTAACTAAAAACAGCTACCCGCTACCTACCTCAGGAAAAAGGAGGTCAGGAAAAGGGAGGGAAGAGAAAAAGGGTAGTTGGAAGAGAGGGGTGCTTTCAAACTACATTTTCTCATTCTGCAACGAGAGAAGAATTAAAACCCTCGCAGGAAATAATCCTCTTCCTGGGGCATTCCAGTCAAGGCACCTGAAATGCTCGGGCCCGGTCAGCGTCTCCCGCTGAACACCCATCTGAGTCTTTAGTGTATGTCACTGACCTGGTGCATACCCAGACTCAAAAACACTTTGTCAGGTGAATGGATAGGTGTAAAAAGGAGAAGCAGAGGGCTCTGTCTCCATGTATACCTGGGCATTGATGTTAGAACCTCTCCGGACCGCACCATTAATTATTTCTAAAATGGCATGTCTATAAATTAGAGCTGCAGATTTTGGCCCAATTAGGTGATTTCTTGAGGCTCCTTGAGTTGGTGTTGGAGATCATGGACTTGACAGTGCTCTGTAGGAGGCAGGTTTTCTCTTCAGTGTTGACAGGCCCCTTAATTGGCTAACACAGTTTGGTGGTTAGAAAGCAGTTAGGAGCGAGCGTTTATCAAAGCCACATGAAGCAGCCATTATACTTCTTATCCAGTAAGGGTCAGAAATTATTTTGCTTTTCCATGAAAGTCCAATGCCTTCCGCTTTCCTTGATGTTAAAAAAAAACAAAACAAAAACGCACCTTGTATGCCGTATGCCATGCATCTGTAAAAAGAAGATAAAAAGGATTGTCCAGACCTCAGACAGCTGGATATAGTGCACTCTATCAAGTAGTCTGAGCAAAAGAAAAAAAAAAAAAAGAATTCTACTCCTAGCCCAGTTTTAACCCTCTCTCCTCGTGTATTACTTCAAGTGTCCCACCCTCTTCTTTTCTCTGCTGTCACTGAGGAAGCTCGCACGGGAGGGGTGACTGCTGAAAGCTAGAGTATAAAATCAGTCATTGTTGAGTCAATTCAGGCTCATGGTGACCCCATGTGTGTCAGAGTAGAACTGTGCGCCATAGGGTTTTCATAGATGGGACTTTTGGAAGTAGATCGCCAGACCTTTCTTTCGAGACTCCTCTGGGTAGGCTTGAACCTCCACCCAGGGTTCCATTAGTAGCTGAGCATGTTAACCATTTGCGCCACCTAGTCATTGCCAAAAACATAGGAAAAAGGGCAGTTAATGCCAAGTCTGTGGCACTGGGTTGCGTTCAAGCTGTTTTTTTCACGTTGTGGCCTGATTAAAGACACCCCTGTGTGATGGAGAGTTGGTGCCATAGCCTTCGACCATGAGTGAGGGATGGAGGGAGTGAGGGAAGGAGGGAGGGAGGAAGGGAGAGAAGGAGGGAGAGAGGGAAAAAGGGAGGAAGGGAGAGAGGGAAGGAAGGAGGGAAAGAGGAAGGGAGGGATGGAGGGAGGGAAAGAGGGTGAGAGGGAGGGAGAGAGCGAATGAGAGAAGGAAGGAGGGAGGGAATGAGTGAGGGAAGGAGGGAGGGAGTGGAGGAAGGAGGGAGACGGAGAGAGGGAGGGAGTGACAGAGGGAGAGAGGGAGGGAGGGAATGAGTGAGGGAAGGAGGGAGGAAGGGAGGGAGTGAGGGAAAGAGGGTGGGAGGGAATGAGTAA
>NW_004444138.1:2864510-2869174 GCF_000243295.1 Trichechus manatus latirostris | reverse complement strand
GAGGGAGGGAGGGAGTGAGGGAAGGAGGGAGTGAAGGAAGGAGGGAGAGGGAGAGAGGGAGGGAGTGACAGGGGGAGAGGGAGTGAGAGGGAGGGAGGGAATGAGTGAGGGAGAGAGGGAAGGATGGAGGGAATGAGTGAGGGAGGGAGGGAGGGAGTGGAGGAAGGAGGGAGACGGAGAGAGGGCGGGAGTGACAGAGGGAGGGAGGGAATGAGAGGGAGGGAGGAAGGGAGGGAGGGAATGAGTGAGGGAGGGAATGAGTGAGTGAGGGAGGGAGGGAAGGAGTGAGGGAATGAGGGAGTGAGGGAGGGAATGAGTGAGGGAGGGAGGAAGAGAGGGAGGGAAGGAATGAGTGAGGGAGGGAGGAAGGGAGGGAGGGAATGAGTGAGGGAGGGAATGAGGGAGGGAGGGAAGGAAGGAGTGAGGGAATGAGGGAGGGAGGGAGTGAGGTAAGGAGGGAGGCAGGGAAGGAGGGAGAGAAGAAGGAGGGAAGGAAGCCTGGAATCACTTTCTAACACTGTGATGCTCTTTAGAAAGGACTGCATTTCATCCTTTCAGCCATATTTACCTTTTCAGCTTCATACAAACCTACAGATGCATCATGAGATTAGCAGTATGCTATTGAAAATGAACCACCCCCCAACCTCTGGAGTCAAGGAGATGTCCTACAAATCCCTATGAAATTATTGCAGTCACTAAGGTGTAACTTCCTCATTGCACTTCCTTCAAAGAGAACAGCCTCAGTATCCACTGAATTTCATAAAGAATGACAATGCTTTTCCTTGGTATAGGACCCCACTGTGTGCGGGATGCTTTCCCATTTGTTATCTTATTCGATCTTCACAAAGTCTAAATGACACATATGTGGCAGGTGTTAGGTGTCTTATTTTATGTAAAAGAGAGCTAAGTCTTAGAGAGGCAAATCCCACTGTCACCTCCGCCTGACCCCAACACTATCTTGTAAAAAGGAACTCTAGAACCGAGTCGCCATATTCCCTCCATCACAGAAATCTCTAGTTTCCACTGCCCTTGATTCTGCTCAGGACTTGTGCCTGGACTCCAGGCACAGTTATGCAGCTGGAAGCTTCTGAGACAGAGGAGACTCCCTTCTAGTCCTGGCAGCCCCTGCAGGTCAGGCTTCCAGGACACAGGTATTCAGTGCTCCCAAAGAGTGTAAGACATTCAATTCTGGAAAAGCACTAAGTACATCCATTATGCAAAATAATCCATTGTTTAAAATAACAGCAGCAAACACTCAAATGTACCAGGCACGCTCCAGGTACTTTTTTATATATTAAACTCATACTACTCACAATAACTTGATGAAGCAGAAATTATTAGTTTTATTTTAGAGGGAGGAGCCTGAGGCACAGAGAGCTTGGGTAACATAGCCACCAAGTGGTGGAGCCCATGTTCTATCCACTGTGCCTTGCTGCCTCTTGAGTGCAGAAGTGAAGAATAAGCTCGGATCACACAGTTGGGAAAAGGCTTGGCCTACACTGGGACCTGGGTCAATAAGCTTCCCACACTCTGGTTGCTAAGACACACATGTAGTGCGTAATTGTGGAGCAGCATGCAAGCAGGCAGCGCCTGCCCCACTCGCTGTCTTCAGGGCATTTCCGGGTGCTGGTGGTGATCCACTGGCTCAGCCAGGGCACTCTGGAGCCAGCTGTCCTCAGCTCCCTGCTGGCCTGTCCTTTTCCAGCCTGGCTTCCTCACCTCTGCCATGCTCATCAGTTAAACGGGACATGACAGCATCTACCTCAAAGGACTGTGGCCAGGATCCCTCCAAGGCCACAGGCTGTCCTCTGGCCCGAAGGTCCCCCTTCCTTCCCTGAACCCCACAGTCACCACCACTTCCCTCTTTGATCCATTTCTTCTGTCACGTCCTCGGGGACGCATGCCTGGTCCACGTGGGGCCGGACCTCCCTGCCCTTCATCCTCATAGCACTGTCTCCCTTTCTATCTGGTGAGTGCTGTTACGTGGAATCACATACTTGTCTCTGTGCTTATTTTATGCACAGATGTCACCCCCACCATCCTGGAAGCTCTATGAGGCCTATCTTTGCCCAGCCTGCTGTCCCCAACACCTAGCATACCCCCTAACATATGGGAGGCACTCGACATACATTTGGTGAATACTCTTTGAGAAGATAATATATTTAAAACCATTGTCTGGCACACAGTAAGCATTTAATAGATGGTAGCTTTTATTATTGCCAAAGCGTGCATGAAAACCAAAAAAAAGCAAACCCGTTGCCATCGAGTCGATTCTGACTCATAGCGACCCTATAGGACAGAGTAGAACTGCCCCATAGAGTTTCCAAGGAGCTCCTGGTGGATTCAAACTACCACCTTTTGGTTAGCAGCTGTAGCTTCTAACCACTGTGCCACCAGGGTTACCCAAGCATGCATGAAGATGCTTGTAAATAAAATGTCTCTAAAGCTACTGGCATGCGTTAAGCCACTCCTTCGCCATTTAAGAATCCTCGGTATCTACCAACTCTTCCATCAGCTCCCCAATGGCAGGGACTGTGTCTGATTTTGTGAGCCCCTGAATCTCCAGCACTTAACACAGTGCCTGGTATGCAGAAAATGCTCAGTACATGTTTGCGGCCTTGAATTTACCAGGAACTGAAATCTCAGAATGATCTTTCATTTCTAGCAGCATCCTCAAACACATCAATTGGTCAGGCCCTACATTCCAAAGTAGGAAAGCTCCTTATCTACCAAGCTGGCTATGCCCAGGTTCCAGGCCTGTCTGGACCCCAGCAGCACTGCTCCCTCCCTTCGCCCCTGCTGGCCCAGAGTAGGAATAGCTCCCCACTCTTGCTAGTCCATGGGAGCCTCACCATTCCTGTCGGCTCCTTTCACCCAGCCCTCACCTCAGTAAATAGTCCCCTTGCTAAACCCTCTTTAAGTGTGACTATACAACCTCCTTTAGGCTACATTTGCTCTCTGCATCTAAAACGATCATCCACCTCCTCCATTTGGCCAGGAGACCTGTAGTAAATTCTCCAACAATTTCATTCCTCGCCCTTCCTGTTTGGATCCTTATCCAAACTCTCTGTAGTCACACTTTTACCTTCAAGTTCCTGGATTTCCTAGTGTACATTTTTGTTTGTGATATACTCCTAAGAGATGTTTCTTTGTTCTGTATATGGCATGTTCTTCCCAGTTTTATTTATATTTCAGATTTCAGTTCCATCCTACCAAGTCCCAGGACCTCTGTGTGGTTGTTTTTAAAGCCTGGTGTTATATCCTCAAGCACCTTGTATTTATAACCCATGATTTGCCTGCTTGCCCATCAGAGATCAAGAGTCACACTTTGAGTCCGTTTCCCAACTCTATTTTCCTGGGAAGTCACTTTCTCGTTTTTATTCCTCCTTCCATATCATCTGCCAGAGTGGATTTAACTAGACTTTCTCCTCCTTCTCCATTCACAGTAACTTTGAAATCCTTCGGAATAACATATTTTCTCTCATGCTTTTAACCGATAGCTAAAAATCCACCTTATGGTGTTTTAAACCATACTCTGGAAACTATGATCATTGATACCATCTTTCTCTTTCAAAGTATAGTCATTACAAGGCAGAAACAGTGACAACATGGCCTCTTCTCCAAGGGCCTTTGACTTGCCTTTGATTTCCAAGTCTTCCTGCCTTGGTCCTCCCACAGGGGCTGTTCATACTCAGGTGAATTGGTGGGAGGTGGAGGCAGCCAGTGGACATTAATATGCCTCTTCAGGCTCTCAGCCACTCCTAGACACATCCTCCAGTGAAGACAGCTGTGTCTTCGTTGGCCCTGCCATTTCCAGAAACTTCCATACCACCCTAGGCAGAGTTATCAATCACCTAGTCACCGCCTTCTGAGGCTAGTAAGCAAGTTTCTCTGCATCTCGTAGTACCTGGGGTTCCCCCCTGTTGTCCTCAACATCTGTCTAGCAGGTCTGGCTTTGTTTTTGTGGGACAAGGCTCATAATTATGTGTGCTCTATTCGTACAAAGTCTCCTCCCTTCCTTTGTCCTGTATCGACGCAGTTCTTCTCCTCTTCCATCTTTGGGTTTTTTTCTCTGTGTCATGATCTTCCACGTTTAATCTTCTTGACTCAGATGATACTTTCTCTCTTAACTGGAATATCAAATTGTCAGTTTCTATTTCACTCCATTTCTGATGATAAGTTAGAGCTTTCACAGGCAGTGTTAAGCCATATATTTTTTCTACAAATCCAGAAAATCTCTTGCATTTATGGTTACCTCTAAACTTATTACTGGGGATGGAAAGGGAAGCGGGATCATTCCAAGGACTCAGAGGCCTGGATATTTCCCATTTATTCATCTATGTATTAAACACACATCTTTTTTTAAATTTTTTATTATTGTGCTTTAAGTCAAAGTTTACAATTCAAGTTAGTCTCTCATACAAAAATTTGTACATACATTGTTTTGTGACCCTAATTGCTCTCCCTGTACTGTGACAGCACATTCTTCCTTTCCACCTCAGATTTCCCATGTCCATTCAACCAGGTCCTGAGCCTGCCTTCCCATCTCACCTCCAAACAGGAGCTGCCCATTTAGTCTCATGTATCTACTTGAGCTAAGAAGCACAAACTTCATGAGTATCATTTTATGTCCCATAGTCCAGTCTAATCTTTGTCTGAAGAGT
>NW_004444138.1:2861126-2862411 GCF_000243295.1 Trichechus manatus latirostris | reverse complement strand
TTGGGTAGAATTGACATTTTCACAATGCTGAGTCTTCCTATCCATGAGCAAGTTATATTTTTCCAGTTATGCAGGTCTCTTTTGGTTTCTTGCAGTAGTGTCTTGTAGTTTTCATTGTATAGGTCATTTATGTCTCTGGTTAGATTTATTCCTAAGTATTTTGTCTTCTTGGGGGCTATTGTAAATGGTATTGATTTGGTGATTTCCTCTTGGAGGTTCTCTCTGTTGGAAACACACATTTATTTTTTGCCCTGGTGGTGCAGTGATTAAGAGGTTGGCTGCTGTAACCAAAAGGTCAGCAGTTCGAATCCACCAGCTGCTTCTTGGAAATCCTATGAGGCAGTTCTGCTATGTCCTGTAGGGTCATTATGAGATGGAATTGACTCAACAGCAATGGGTTTGTTTTCTTTTTTTTTTTTTTGGTTATGTGCCAGGCACTATGCTAGCACTTGGGGTATGGTATTCAACATAGTGAGCACGGTTCCTGCCTTGATGGGGCTTAGAATCTACAGGGAATACAGAATACCATTGAAACACAGGTATGATGAGCATCTTGGAAGAGAACTCTGGGGAGTGGGGGAGTGTATAAGCATTGCCTCTGCCCGCTATCTCTTGACCATACTGTCTGTATCAAACTAGTCCAGGCAGACTGAGATCATCTCCCTCTGATGCCAAATGTGTGGTAGATAACAAATTCCACTCCACACGTAAACTGTATCCTAAAAAAATCTCAGCTTCTCTTCTCCAGTCAGTCTAGACCCCAGCTGCCAGCACAGCCCTTTCTCTCTCATTTCCACTCACCTGTGCCAGGTCAGCAGGTACTGGCCTCTTCTCTCTCTCATCCCTGTTTACTCAGCACCAAGTCATCAGGAACCAGCCCCTTCCCTCTCTCATCCCCATTCACTCAGGGCTAGGTCAGTGGCTACCAGCCCCTTCTCTATTTCTTAGGCCCAGTAATCTGTTGGAGCAACTCACAAACTGTAGGGAAAGGGCTATCTTTTTGTTTTTTGTTTTTTTACTCTTTTTTTTTTTATTGTTGTACTTTAAAAGAAGTTTACATTTCAAGTTAGTCTCCCATACAAAATTTTTATACATACATTGTTATGTGACCCTAATTGCTCACCCCATTCTGTGACAACACACTCCTCCTTTCCACCCCTGATTCCCTATAACCATTCAACCAGCTCCTAACCCTCTCTGCCTTTCCATCTCACCTCCAGACATAAGCTGCCCCTTTGGTCTCTTGTATCTACTGGAGCTAAGAGGCACACTCCTCACGAGTATC
>NW_004444138.1:2858080-2860161 GCF_000243295.1 Trichechus manatus latirostris | reverse complement strand
GCTAATGATTGTGACATTTCTTCCTGTGTCTGTTAGCTGCCTGAATATCTTCTTTGGTGAAGTGCCTGTTCATATTGAAAGGGCTATCTTTAATCTAGCTGGAAAAAGGATACAAACACATAGGGCGAGATCTGGGTTCAGAGCTTCTGTGCCCCCAGGGGACGCGCCTACCCTCCCGAGAGCAAATATTGACTTTCACCACCCAGGAAGCTCCACTGAGCCGCCATCTTCCAAAGCCTTTGTTGGCCTCACACTTGGCCATGATAACCGAAAACCAAACTCATTGCCATCAAGTCGATTCCAACTCATTGCAACCCTATAGGACAGAGTAGAACTGCCACATAGGGTTTCCAAGGAGCAGCTGGTGGATTTGAACTGCTGACCTTTTGGTTAGCAGCTGAACTCTTAACTACTTTGCCATCAGGGCTCCATGGCCGTGCTAGATGACATCATGTCCTGAGGCTTAATCAGCATGGGGCCTCCAGCTGATCAGCCCCCTGCTCATTAGCCTCAGGTGTGGTCCTGCTCTCAGGAAACAGGACCTAAAGCTAAATTGTTGACTCAAGGAGCTTCCCCACTTCGCAGCCCCCAGTCAGCAAGTGCCTGGACTCTTTGAAGTAAGAACCATTTACTGACATTCTTGTCCTTGATTGAAGCTCTAAAACCACCAGGTACAAATTATCACTGATTTAATGATAGCTCTTCAAGCTAGGCATGTAGTGTTGTTAAAATTAGCTGTGGTTGAAAAATTCCTACAACAGAGGATTTAAGCGTATATGATTTCAAAAATTAACATTGAGAAATATGTTTGGTAACCGGTTCTTATCCTGGAGACTGATAGCAGTTTCTATTTAAATATTCCATTTTTACCACTCTGCATTTAGGAAAGAGAGAATCTGTCCATGGCAAGAGTTTTGCTGATTTTCAAATACTTTTCAAAACCAGGAATTTTTTTTTTCCGGTGGGGGAGGGGGAGGCAGGGTGAATATTCAAACCATAATTCATAAAATCTTGTACAAGAAGTGCTTAGAAGTAGTTGTTTTCCACTCTACTGGCATGAGCCTCCAACACTTCTACATTTTCTACGTGATCACTGCAAGTCCACCTGTTCTGTGTTTCTGCTGAGCCCCTTGATTGCAACCCTTGGTCCCCACAGTGTAGATAATGAGCATGTGATGTCAGGTCCCTCTGACAGCCAACTCTGCCAGATAACTGGCAATAGTGCATTAAGAATTCACTTTGAGTTATCATTTTTCTTTCTCTCCTTCTTTCTTAGGTTAGGTTCATTATTTTTTTGTGTAATGAACATACAATTCTCCCTGAACTACAAAAGAGTGCCTGTATCTCAACACTGGAACCTATCAACCCTTGAAAAATTATTTTCAAGGGTGGGTGATAGGATGGTTTTATGCTTGAAATTCTGAGGATGAGCCCATTTCTGATACTTGGTTACACTGGGCATCACTTCTTGTGTGTCAAATGGGCATTACATTCATTTCTGTTTTTGTGTTTGATTCCTACTTGCAAACTTTCAAAGGCAGAGAAAAAAAACTCACATCTCTATCTCTTCTTTTTTGAAAAACAAAACCCAAAAGACTCCTGGGATTCTGCTCAGAGAACCAAAGATGTTTCCCCTCAGCTGAACTCGGCCACCATCATTGATATCCACCCTTCCTCCACCTACAGCATCCGCATGTACGCCAAGAACCGGATCGGCAAGAGCGAGCCCAGCAACGAGCTCACCATCACAGCGGACGAGGCAGGTACGCCTGGCCGGGCTCGTATCCAGCTCTAGAGGAGCCCTGGAGCTCACTGTTAGGGCTCTGAGGATTGCATGTAGAACCAGACATTGGCCACCCCAGGTGGAGACTTTGATGAGTGTTCTCCATAGTACTGTGACCTGTAAAAATCGCAAGCAGTGCTCTGCCTCCTACTTTGAAGACACTGCTCTTCAAATAGGATTTAGTTCAAGGTTCTCGTATCCCAGACTTAAAGAAAGATGTATGGGACTAACAAACCAGTAGGATTAAAAGAATCATGTTCTTTTTACAGTTCCTTTGTTTGGATGCATGAGTTCAGGT
>NW_004444138.1:2846571-2856828 GCF_000243295.1 Trichechus manatus latirostris | reverse complement strand
TCCAAGATTATTTTATGTTAAACTCTAAGAAATAGGATTGCTGGATTACAGCAAATACAAAATTATAAGTCTTTGATATACGTAGCCAATATTTCCCTCAAGGAAATATGTTACAATTTACAATTCTCCCTGAACTACAAAAAAAGTGCCTATATCTCAATACTGGAATGCATCAATCCTTCAAAATTATTTTCAAGAACAGGTGATAGGATGGTTTGATACTTAAAAGTCTGAGGGTGACCCCGTTTCTGAAGCTTGGTTACACTGTGTATTGCTTCTCATATGTAAAGTGAACAAAATGATGCTTTTCTCTTCCTTACCACAAACATATTTAATAGTTGAAAAAAAAAATCCAAACTCTAAAAGTTCTCTGCATTCCTCGGATATGAGTCGAAAATGAGTGTTTATATGCTTCTGCAAAACCAGACTCTTATGTAAATAATTAAAATAATAATAACCCTCTAAAAAAAACAGTTGGTGTCACGTTGACTCCAACTCATGGCAATCCCGTGTGTGTCAGAGTAGAACTGTGCTCCGGAGTTTTTTCTTTTTTTTTGAATTGTGTGAAAACATACATAACAAAAACATATACCAATTCCACAATTTCTACATGTATATCCATAGCGTTTTCAATGGCTGATTTTTTGGAAGAAGATCACCAGCCTTTCTTCTGGGGTGTCTCTGGGTGGACTCAAAGCTCCAAACTTTCGGTTAGCAGCTGAACGTATTAATTATTTGCACTACCCAGTGCTTACTAAAATAACCCTCTGGCTTTGTGGAGTTTCACGATGCAGCATATTTAGGAGGAAGAAGCTGCCCCCATCCTTCTCCTCACATGTCATCTTTGACTCCACACACATCTTCTCCTTTCCCGTTAATCTGCTTTTCTAACCCTGTCCCATCTCGACAACCTTTTTGGTGTAGCCATAATTTTCTGGTGGTGCATTTTGCTGTTGCTTTCTTGATTGCCATTCTTAACGCTGCTGTTGCTGCTTTCTATTTCGTTTCCTCTGTGACCTCCTCTGCCGCTGGCAGTTGCCATGGCAGCGTTTTCCTCCCCAGCCAGGAGGCCAGGTGACCAGCCACTCCAGGCACCAGGCTGCAGTGCAGCTGCCGAACATCTCCGCAGACATACATAGGCACCACCTCCCTAGCTCCAGGGCTGGTTTTTGGATTTGTGCGTGCTGGGTGCTGGCTGCCCCCACAGCTGGTCTCATTTTACATTCAGACAAGCCGAGGGAAAGCTGAACGAAAGGACAAGTTTGAGCAAAGTAAAGCTACAAAGCAGAATTTGCCTCTGTCATGATGCATAGGTTTGCATAATTGAAATCCAAAAGTAATTTTCCTGCTGTGACTCGGGTAGACCAGAGTGCAACAAACCTGACAAAAGATATCCTAATTAGAATTACCTACAATGGCTGCTACTGCCCAAAGGCACGTCTTTTAGAAACTGTAGCCATCTTGAGGTGGCCTTATCTCAGCCTTACTACCCACAACCAAAATAAAAAGAGACCATCGCTCAAGCAGTGAGAATCCTCAGATGGAAGTTGTGGACAAATTCATTTTTATGAATATAGTACCTGTTACAGATTGAATTGTGTCCCCCCAAAATATGTGTCAACTTGGCTAGGCCGTGATTCTCAATATTGTATGGTTGTCCACCATTTTGTGATCTGATGTGATTTTCCTATGTGTTGTAAATCCTCATCTCTATGATGTTAATGAGGCAGTGTTAGAGGCAGTTATGTTAATGAGGCAGGACTCAGTCTACAAGATTAGGTTGTATCTTGAGTCAATCTCTTTGGAGATATAAAAGAGAGAAGAGAGGGACCTCATACTACCAAGAAAAAGAGCTGGGAGTGGACTGCGTCCTTTGGACCTGGGGTCCTTGTGCTGAGAAGCTCCTAGACCAGGGGAAGATTGATGACGAGGATCTTTCTCCAGAACTGACACAGACAGAAAGAGTTCCCCTAGAGCTGGCGCCTTGAATTTGGACTTCTGGCCTCCTAGACTGTGACAGAATGAAATTCTGTTTGTTAAAGCCATCCACTTGTGGTATTTCTGTTACAGCAGCACTAGATAACTTAAGACTGCCCAAGTCTCAGAAACCTGAGACTACCTCTCACAACCCACCTGGCCAAGAGAATGCGTCTGTGAGGTTATACTGCTGTGGGAGTCACACTCGTTGCCCCCACGGCCCAATGATGACCTCTCATGACTACCCCACTCCACGCTCCTGTGCATGTCAGCTTCTCCCTCTGTCTGGAAGAGCCTCCGAGCCTTTGCGTCTCCCTTTCTGTACTCTTTCTTCCAAAACCAAGCCAAAGGTGCCCCTTCCCTTGCCCCATGTGATGCCTTTTCCAGTCTCCCTGAATGGAGTTCATGCCTCCTCCCCCAACACAGAGAAGATGTCTTTCTAACAATAGCTTTTGAGGTGTATCATCATTTCTCCATGGACCCCTGTGTCCTGGATTACTCTATGACCCCTCAACACCAGGGACTATGTGCTACTCATAGTTCTACTTTGTATCTCACACCGGGGAGATGACTCAGTATACGTGGGTTGGATATTCATAAGCATACCTCAAAGGATTGTCTTTAGAATGTGTGTGATCATGAGCAGTGTGTATGTGTGTGTGAGTGTGTGTGTGGGGTGTGTGTGTGGGGTGTGTGGTTTGTGTGTGTGTGTATTTGATGAGAAAATATATGGTGAATGAAATCCACATTGAAATTTTGGAAGACTTCATGAGAAAAAAAGAAAAGACAATTAGAGAAAGGCAAAAGGTAGAGCTAGAAGGTGGAGGGAGGAAGAAAGCAGAAGAAAGAGTAAGGCCCACCCATCGGAGCGCCAGGCACCAACCACAGGAAGCTTCTGAGCCCTCAGACTATGATTCTCTAAGCCGGTTCTGATCCAGGTGGAACATGTCCCAGGTCAGAAACTGCAGCCCACAGCAGACTTGACCTGCATGTATGTTTCCTTTGAATCTGTCTAGTGTTGATAAACCCTTTGAATTAGATGTCAGTTTTTAATATTTGGAAATTTCGAATCAAATTCTGAATTTTCAGTTCCTCCTGAGTTCTCACCTGGCAATAATCTGCTGGAGCTAAGTTTGTAATGCTTACTCTTTGTTGCTGTTGCTGTTATTAGTTGGCATTGAGTCAGCTCTGACCCATGTGGACCTTGTGTATAACGGAATGAAACAGTGCCTGGTCCTGCGCCATTTTCACGATAGCTGGTATGTTTGAGTCCATTGTTGTGGCTATTGCGTCATTCCATCTCTGGAGAGTCTCCCTCGTTTTCATTGGCCACCCACTTTACCAAACATGATGTCCTTTTCTAGTGATGGTTCGTTTTCCCAATGAGGTATCCAAAGTAAGTCAGTTGAGGTCTCGCCATCCTAGCTTTTAAAGAATATTCTAGTTATATTTCTTCTAAGACTGATTTGTTCATTCTTTTGGCAGTCCACAGTATAGTCAATATTCTTCACCGACACCACAATTCAAATGTGTTGATTAGGCTGGCCATATACCCCCGATTAACCATAGCTTCCCCCCGCCCTTTCATTCAGGGGTCAGCTAACTACAGCCCACGGGCAAAATCTGGCCTGTTTATATACAGCCTTGGGCTAAAAGTCATTTTTACAAATTTAAAGAGTTATTTAAAAAAAAAACAAACAAACAGGAAGATGTGACAGAGAATACAGGTTTTCCACAAATCTTAATATACTTATTCTCTGGGCCTTTACAGAAAAAGTCTGTGGATCCCTGATATAGATATTGCCACCATAGGCATTTGAATTTTGGATTTCTGCTGTATCCATTGCAAAGCTTCGTGAAGAAGGAATCGCTGCTATTTACATAATACCTCTATCTAAGGCTGGAAAATAGCATTGTTCCCACTCTGCAATATTGAGTTTATTTTTATGTAAAGAGTGTGAAAGGATTATCATACCATTTAATACACTTGACCTCAGAAAACAACTGCATAGATGAGATCACATTTTCCTTCGCGCTGTTGCCGGCTCCCCTAACAGCCCTCCGCCCCCCAAAAAGGAGAAATCACGAGAGTAAATGGAGACACTGTCAGAGTTAGTGGGGTTAGCTCTTAATGGACTAGAAGTGTGCCTGATGTGCCGGGTCTCCTCTGACACTGATCAGAATGTCACATCTCAGCTGACCCTCTTGAAAGACCAACCTCCCCATTAGCAGCTGCATCCTGAAGGTCACGTGTCACTTAGTGCCTGTGACCGAGCTTGGGGTGGCTGATTGCTTCATCGTTTTCATTATGAGGCTGTCCATGGAAACTGGAGTTCAATTATGCGGGGACCTCGTTAACAAATCAGTGACTTTTTCACAGATGCATCAGAGAATGGAAGGTCAGGATTAGGGATGGGTCATGGCATGGGGTCACTGGGTTTCCACCGTATCCTTCACTTAAGTAAATGGTCTTTGCGTCACTTTTCCTCACAGTCCAGAGGAGCAGCTCAATTTGGAGGCACGGTCTCCTGTGTGCTGGGCTGGAGGCTGATGGGGAGAGGATATGATGAAGGCTTAAGAAAAAAAAAGGCATGGACATTGAAAAATAAACATTTTAACAGCAAGCTGTGCAAGTTAGAGCTGAGTGTGACATCAGTGGTATTATTCACCAAAACAGTGAAATGCACAGAGTTTCCCCAGCAAGAAGAGCCAGGCACACCCAACACCCGTACCTCCAATAATCTGGTTCCAGAATTTGTTGTTATTTTTCTCTAGCTTCAGTTTGGAGAGACTTTGGAAGTTAAACCTAAAGAAATCACTGGCCTCCTTGCCATTCCTTGTAAGTGCTAGATAGAACCCCCTCACTGGCCATCCTTCTGTCTGGAATATTCTTCCATCACCTCCCTTACCACCTTCAAGTCCTTGCTCACTTATCTTATTCTCAATGAATCCCAGCCTGTCCGCCCGATCTGAAATTCAGCCCACTGCCCGTCTGGCACACTCTGTCCCCTCCCTGCTTCTACCACCACCACTAGTTGCCATCCACTCTGAATCATGGTAACCCCATGTATGTCAGAGTAGAACTCTGCTCCGTAGGGTTTTCGATGGCTGATATTTCAGAAGTGGATCACCAGGCCTTTCTTCCGAGGCACCTCTGGATAGACTTGAACTTCCAACCTTTCAGTTAGCAGCCAAGTGCTTAACTGTTAGCACCACCTAGCCCTCAATAAATTCCCCAATAAGGAAACCAGAAATGAAATTTGGAAAGGATGCTCACTGGGGTGATTCAGTCTGGTTTAATAAACAATGAAGCCTCAAGAGTCTAGTTGAAGCCAGGAGATTGGTCGTTAGGAGAGAGTGTATTTTGAGAGCAGAGCAGAGGGCTGAGGCTTCAGTGTTGATATAAACTGTTTGGAAGCAGGAGGGAGAGGACAGTCCATTGAAAGCTACAAAGGGGCTGTCAGAGAAAGGGGAGGCTAATGGGAGCGAGTGGGCAGTGAGGAACCATTCCACCAGAGAGTCTTGCTGGGCCTGGCGGAATGATCTAGAGGAGACTGTGGTGTGGCAACGAACAGGATCTATCTTTGCTGTATTTTCAGCCACAGAGAATTACTCAAATTTGTCTTGCTTAGTAAAAATCTTATAAATTGTAAATACAGTCTTTGAAAAAAAAGCAAAAAACCCATTGCAGTCGAGTCGATTCTGACTCATAGTGACCCTATAGGACAGAGTAGCACTGCCCCACAGGGTTTCCAAGGAGTGATTGGTGGATTCGAACTGCGGACCTTTTTGTTAGCCGCCAAGTTCATAACCACTGCATCACCAGGGCTCCAAATATAGTCTTTACTCATTACTATTTTACAGATGGAATAGCTTTTGGTTTCTGTAGAAGTGCAGAAAGGTTTTATTCTGGAAATTACATTAATTGTTGACCCTTACCTTTAGCCTTCTCCTCCTTAAATATTCTGGTTTGAAAAAGAAAATAAAAGAAAGAAGTTTCCATTTGAGATCATGGAAAAAAATTCTTTAATTTTAAGTGTCAACACAATTTTCAGTTTAGATAAGTAAACGGATACATAATGGTTGATTTTTAATGCTTTTAACATTGGGAATTCACTCTGCCTTGAATCATAATTTTACAGAAGTTTACTGTTTACAAAGAAATGAGGACCTATGGGTGGAAAAATCAAAGCTTACAAGAAGACTAATTTTTTTATAATTAAAAATTTCTTTTATAAAGAATGGTTTAGACACTTGGAATGGAAAATTCAGTATCCTTCATGTAAAAAACAAACAAAAAGCTCCCTGCAAGCTCTTAACCACTGCACCACCAGGGCTCCTAATTATATTGAGTATAGTTCTAATGTGAGTCTATACAGGTAATCCCCAAATTATGACGAGGTTCCGTTCCAAAGACGCTGTCGTAAGTCAATTCTGACGTAAGTCGAATATCTCACGTCAGATTAACAACTGTTGCTTCTTAATGGTATGAATCACTGAATAAGACCAAGCTGTAGGCCAGATCTGCAGTGAATTTGGCATCAGTGTCGTAACTATGAAGTCGGAGTCATGCTGGCTGTTGTGCGCATGTGTAGTTCAATTGCCGTAAATCGTTAGAGTTGAACATTGCCCAACTTTCTACCCGTTAGGACTCCTGACACCAACACCAACTTCATTGTAGATCAGGCCATAGCCTGCTATACAGCTGTGTCTTGAACAGTAAATTCATAAAACTGAACATCCGAGAATGATAACATCAGCAAATTACACACTGCAACATTGTATGCAGTGCATATTATTAACGGTAAGACGTACAGAAAAAAAAAGGATGGTCGTTAACGCAGTTCGTTATAATTCAAACACATTAAGTCGGGGACTACCTGTATTCTATGCTTTTGCTGTTCAACTATGTTGTTTCTCTGACTTCGAGTTTTGAGAAAGGAGGGGCACCAATCCATTCACTTCAAAGACTCGACAAACCAATATAGAGATTATTAACAAAGCACCACAGTGTTGGCAGGCTAAGTCCTAAAGGTGTTAAAACCAAAAAACCCAACCAGTTGCCCCTGCGTTGACTTCAACTCATGGCGACCCCATGTGTGTCAGAGTAGAACTGTGCTGCATAGGGTTTTCAGTGGCTGATCTTTCTGAAGCAGATTGCCAAGGCACTTCTGAGTAGATTCAAACCTCCAACCTTTCAGTGAGCAGTTGAGCACTTAACTATTAGCAACAGCTATGGACTCCAATAAAAGTATTACATTCTTAAAGATGGCAGGTCTGTCCTGGAAAGACAGAGACCACTTCCCTTTCACCATTTTAATAGGGGCTTTTTGAAAATACTAGACAAACTCAGAAGAGCAAATTGTCACAGATCCATGACGACATCATCTGCTTTATGTTTTCCGATGAAATCAAGGGCATTTTTGTATATACTATACTAGTATGGTATAATATAGCCTAGATTTTTGGGTGGTACAAATGGTTTGTGCTTGACCACCAACCTAAAGGTTGGCAGTTTGAACCTACTCAGTGGTTCTAACCCACCCAGCAGCACTGCAAAAGAAACGCTTTCAATCTGCTTCCATAAAGATTAAAAAAACAAATGAATGGACCAGAACCCATTGCCATCAAGTCTATTCTGACTCAGGGCAACCTCATGTGTTGCCATGAGCTCCACAGGGTGTTCTGGCTGTAATCTTTATGGAAACAGATCGCCAGGGCTTTCTTCCATGGCACCACTGGGTGGGTTTGAAACTCCAACCTTTCCATTAGGAGCCAAGCACAAACCATTTGTTTCACCCAGGGACCAGCCAGGAGATCCCTATGGAGCAATTCTACTCTGTCACACATAGGGTCTCCCTGAGTCAGAAAGGACTCAACAGCAATAGGTTTGATTTTGGGTTTTTCATACTAGTGCCTTTGTTTTTAATTAGTAATTAATCTCAACAAGAAAATAAAGCTGTGACTACTGCCCACCTTCTTCCTGAGAAAGCCACACCCAAGCCTAGGCAGTGCCACTGGCATTGCCTCTGATTCAGAACAAATGGGTTTCTTGTTGAATTGGGTTTAGCACAGTTAAGTCAAAATAATCAAGCATCCATATAGCTATCAGACCTCAAAATAACTTCTCCAGAAGGATTTTATGGATGAACTGCGTGCTTCTCATGGGCCACAGAATTGTCAGTGTGAGAGAGAAATCCATTCTATGTGTTTTCATTGGGTCTGATATCAGAAGGCTCCTGGGCAGAGGGCTTAACCCTGTGAGCGGAAATTAGATGCAGAGCGGTCACAACAATTACCAGAATTCGCTGGATGCCAGCCTCTCCCTTGGTTACGGTTTTGGAAATTAACTTTAGTGCTAGCAGAGCCTTTCCACTTGGGGGATTAATAAATCCAAGGGACAGCAGCATCTCCAAATCAGCTGTCCAGGTGACCTCCAGAGGATGCACATTTAGAATTTCAGCATCTGCAAATTGCTTTATCCCCTAAAGAGCAAGGACTTGTGCTGGATCTGGTTCCTGATGTTACGAGAGCTTAGAGTTTGGTGGGAAAGGGTGACAGACATGCAAAAACCAATGTGCAAACGTGTCTAACATGAGGGGAACCCAAGCCAAGGCTGTAGGGGTGCCCTAGTCAAGCAGGAAACTCTGAAGGAATGAGAAGACAGCTCAAGGGCAAAGGCTTGGAGCCGTTCAGGATCAGGTGTGTTTTGGTACATGGGACTGGGAGTCAGCATGCCTGGGGAGCATGCAGGACAAGAAGGGAGGACATGGACGTGGATAGTCACTATGTTGGGTGACAAGTTTGAAGCATGCTCTGTGGCCGTCTCCCCTTTCAAGGGATAATATCAAGACTAGAGTTACTTCTTAGGAAAAAAATAAACTGGTGCCAGGCATGGAGGCTGGACCAGAGGAGGGTGTCAGGGAGCCCATCAGGTGAGGGGCTCTGAGAACCCCGATGAGGACAGTGGCAACAGAGCCAGAAGACAAGGACGCTGAGGAAAGATCTCAGGGATGGCCTCAGCAAGACTGTGAATGTGGGGGTGCAGAAGTAGGGGGCACCTGCATACCTCATTCTCCCCTGACTCATGGTGACCCCATGCACAGCAGAAGTTGCCCAGTCCTGCACCATCCCCATGATCAGCTGGGGACCAGACAGTTGTCATCCATAGGGTTTTCGTTGGCCGATATTCGGAGGTAGATAGCCAGGCCATTCTTCCTAGTCTGTCTTAGTCTGGAGACTCTGCTGCAACCTGTTCAGCATCATAGCAACACACAAACCTCCACGGACAGATGAGTGGTGGCCGTGCATAAGGTGTATTGGCTGGGAGTCGAACCCAGGTCTTCTGCATGGAAAGCAAGAATTGTACCATTGAGCCACCACTGCCCCATTTCCTGTCATATTCCTATTTCTAAAATGTAATGAATCGTCTTTTCTGGAAAATGTGTTTTCTTTCTTGCCGTTCTTGTGGCGTCATTCTCTCCGGGCCTGTGGAATCAACTCCCCCCTCTGCTTTCCATGACATGCGCACGGTCATCACATCCCATTGTTCTCACCCAGGAGCAATCAAGAAGCTCTTCATTCGCATTGCCACTGCTTGCAACCTAGTCCAGCCCAGTGCTGGTCTACCCTGAACCAGGATTGGGTCATAAGGGTCCAGAACCGAGCACGCTAACTCCTCACCATTATTTTCGTGCACTGTTAGCACCCCGGGTGGCGGGGGGTGGGGGGTGGAGTAATATACAGCCCACACCCTTTTCGATAAACCACGACAATTTTCCAAGCATTGATCTGTTCCTTAAGCCCACAACCCTTTTTCGTCAATCTTTCATTCTGAGCCCCTGATTTTTTGTTGTTGTTAGGTGCCCTTGAGTCACTTCTGACTCATAATGACTCTATGTACAACAGAATGAAACGCTGCCCAGTCCTGCACCATACTCACAGTCGTTATACTTGAGCCCGTTGTTGCAGCCACTGTGTGTCAGTCTGTCTCATTGAAGATCTTCTTTTTCATTGACTCTATACTTTACCAAGCATGATGTTCTTCTCCAGGGACTGATCCCTCCTGATAACATGTCCAAAGTATGTAAGACATAGTCTCACCATCCTTGTTTCTAAGAAGCTTTCTGGCTGTACTTCTTTCAAGGCGGATTTGTTTGTTCTTTTGGCTGTCCATGGTATATTCAGTATTCTTTGCCAACACCACAATTCAAAGGCATCGATTCTTCTTCTTCGGTCTTCCTTATTCATTGTCCAGCTTTTGCATGCATATGAGGTGAT
>NW_004444138.1:2832142-2846471 GCF_000243295.1 Trichechus manatus latirostris | reverse complement strand
TCCCTTCCTGCCTTCTCATCCTGCCTCTGGAGAGGAGCTGCCCATTTAGTCTCATGTATCCGCTTGAACTATGAAGCACGCTCTTCATGAGTATCCTTTTATGTTTTATAGTCCAGTCTAATCTTTGTGTAAAGAGTGGGCTTCGGGACTGGTTTTAGTTCTGGGTTAATAGAGCGTTTTGGGACCATGGCTTTGGGTGTTCCTCCAGTCTCAGTCAGATCATTAAATCTGGTCTTTTTATGTGAGTTTGTGTTCTGTTCCACACTTTTCTCCCATTCTGTCAGGGACTCTCTGTTGTGTTCCCTGTCAGGGTGGTCATTGGTGGTAGCTGGGCACCATCTGGTTCTTCTGGTCTCAGGCTGATGGAGTCTCTGGTTTATGTGGCCCTTTAGTCTCTTGGGCTAATATTTTCCTTGTATCTTTGGTGTTCTTCATTTTCCTTTGCTCCAAGTAGGTTGGGACCAATTGATGTATCTTAGATGGCCACTCACAAGCTTTTATTTTTATTTTTGTTTTTATTGTACTTTAGATGAAGGCTTACAAAACAAATAGTTTCTCATTAAACAGTTAGTACGCATATTGTTTTATGACAATGGTGAACAACCCCACAACATGTCAACTCTGTCCCTTCTCAACCTTGGGTTCCCTATTACCAGCTTTCCTGTCCACTCCTGCCTTCTAGTCCTTGTCCCTGGACTGTTGTGCCCCGTTAGTCTTGTTTTGTTTTATGAGGCCGTCTAATCTTTGGCTGAATGTTGAACCTCAGGAGTCACTTCATTACTGAGCTAAAAGGGTGTCCGGGGACCATCGCAAGCTTTTAAGACCCCAGACACCACTCACTAAAGTGGGATGCAGAACATTTTCTTAATAAACTTTGATATGCTAATTGACTTAGATGTCTCTCAATGCATTTTATCTTGAGTGCTTTAATTGGGTCAAAACTCCTGTAAAGTTGTATTTACTATCCCACTTCTAAATTTCTCTCATTGCATATGTTTTTTCTTATCTCTAGAGTTACGTTTCTTCTATATTATTGCTCGGAGAAGAAGACAGCAAATAACCTTAGTGAGGTCTTCAAATCACAATCCGCTCCTATTAAACACTTAATCCAGCTCACCTGGTTTTGCCCTCTAGTATTAGCTCTATAGGGTCACTACAGGGTTGCTATGAGTCGGAACTGACTCGACGGCAGCGGGTTTTGTTTTGTTTTTTAGTTAGCTCTTCATAAAATGGCTAACCAACCTAACTAGTTGCCATCAAGTTGATTCTGACTCATGGCAACCCCATGTGTGTCAGAGTAGAACTGTGCTCCATAGGGTTTTCAATGGCTGATTTTTCTAAAGTAGATCACCAGGCCGTTTTCTGAGGCACCTCTGGGTAGACTTGAACTGCCGTCCCATTGGTTAGCAGTACTTAACCTTTTGCGCCAGGCAGGAATGCCATAAAATGAGTCGCCTTTATTTTAAAGAAAGGGAAGGGAGGAGAATTTCATTGTGAGGTGGCTGCCTCCTTTGGTATTAAGGCAGGTTTATGCAGCTCGCCCCTCAGTGTCAGCTTTTTTCAGCCCCAGCCAGTGAGCTGTTATTCCAGCGAGAGGCATGGCCTGACTGCTGAGCTACAGTTGAGGAGTGTGGGGAGGGCGTCCTTTGTTTTTGTGAGCACAGCCACCACCTGCAAACATCACACACACTGAACAATAAAAGACGCTCAGCAGGCCATCACCCCAAATGCATTCCAGCCACTCTACAAAGGGAGTGCTGACTCACTCTCTCTTGAGTTAAAGACTCTGTGAAGTTCACCCACTAGCCTTACATATTCTTTTGTGTTTAGCCACTGAAAAAGGCCAGGTATTCCTGCGGCCTCTCATATGTTTTGGGGACTGCATGAGAGATGTGTCCTTCTACAGAGCATCCAGATCTTATAACTAAACTCTCCAACTTGAGGCTTTTAAAAAGCATTGCATTTTTTTTTTTTCTCACAATGGAAAAATAGCACTAAGAGTCTGTCAATTGCAGTTCAATTTCTTTCTTTTTACCAAAACGATAACTGTTTTAGGGGCTGTTAAAAGGACAACTTGCTTCCATTAGATTGTGCACAAGTCGTAATATATTGTTCAAGGAACAGTGTAATATGTCTTGGGGCAGCAGAGCCATGTTGGAGGGCCTGTCAGTACACAGGCAGATATGTTGGTAACCTGATGGACTGAATGAGAGAAGACCTGTCCTTTCATTGACTTGTCATTGAACGTTGACCTGTTTATGTATAGACTTCTAAAGTGTGTCACTGATGCAATTAAATTGTATGCTATACATAATCTGGAGCCCTGGGGGTGCAGTGGTTAAGAGTTTGGCTGCTATCAGAAAGGTCGGCAGTTCAAATCTACCAGCTGCTCCTTGGAAACCCTATGGGGCAGTTCTCCTCTGTCCTATAGGATGGCTATGAGTCAGAATCGACTAGATGGCAACCAGCTTGTTTGTTTATGCACGTAATCTACATACTTTGGACATGTTATCAGGAGGGACCAGTCCCTGGAGAAGGACATCATGCTTGGTAAAGTAGATGGTCAGCGAAAATGAGGAAGACCCTCAACGAGACGGACTGACACAGTGGCTGTAACCATGGGCTCAAGCATAACAATGTTCATAAGGATGGCACAGGACCTGGCAGTTTTTCCTTCTGTTGTACATAGGGTTGCTATGAGTTGGAACCTACTCAATGGTACCTAACAACAACAAAACAATCTAAAGTATAAAATCAGTTGCCATTAAGTGAACTCTGACTTATGGTGACACCATGTGTGTCAGAATAGAACTGTGCTCCATAGAGTTTTCAATGGCTGATTTTTCTGAAGTAGATCACCAGGCCTTTCTTCTGAGGCACCAATAGGTGGACTCAAACCTCCAGCCTTTTGGTCAGCAGCTGAGCACATTAACGGTTTGTACTGTTGCACTTTTATTTAATCTGAAGTGTAAGTAAAGTATAATGTGTAGCATAAAATATGCCTGTTTTCATGGAATAAAAGTTCAAGGTGTACATTCTGTATAAGGCAACTGAAGAGAAAAGGGGAAGCAAAAAAAGGAGAAGTGAAGAGGGAGAGGAAGTAGCATTAGCCCAATAGAGGGGCCTAGATCAGTGAGCCTTGATAAAACTGTCAGGAGTAGTAGAAGGCCTGACTCACCAGACAGCTAGCTGATCAGAAGTAAAAGATGTGCTTGATGGAGAGCCAGACATGAGATAGACGAGGGAATAGCTCTGAGATGTTGGTGGGTGTCCTAGTTACCAACTGCTGTCATAAAACACACACACACACACACACACACACACACACACACACACACCAGTGGGTAGCTTTAAAAAACAGAAATGTATTTCCTCACAGTTTAGAAGGCTAGAAGACCAATTTCAGGGAGTGGCTCCAAGGGGAGGCCCTTCCTCATCAGTAGCCCCATGACATCCTTGGCATTCCTTGGTGTCTTCCTTCTTCATGTCTCTGTGTCTATTCTATGTGTCTTTCTAAAGCTCAGAAGTGATTAGGTTTAGGACCCACCCTCCATTGGTATGTCCTTCATTACCATAACAAAAGAAAACCCTGTTTCCAAACAGGGTCATATTTATAGGTACAGTCCCTATTGCCATCCAGTTGATTTCGACTCACAGCAACACTATGGGACAGAGTAGAATTGCCCCATGGGACTTCCAAGGAGCAACTGGTGGATTCGGACTGCCAACCTTTTAGTTAGTGGCCCGAACTCTTAACCACTGCGTCACTACCACCAGGGCCCCATTTATAAGTACAGGGGTTAGGATTTAAACACATATTTTGGGGGAACACAGATCAATGTATAACAGTTGGGGAAAAGCTATGTTAGACTCTAGAACCTATAAAGGGAAAAGGCACCTTTTCAATCTTTCCATAACATGGGAGGTAGATATTATTAGATATTAAATTTATTTATTATTGTAGAAGCAACATTGTAATAACAGTCCCTGTGGAACAAAATAAACAATTTTCCCTTTTTATTTATTGCTCTCACCAAAGAATAGCTTCAAATTTCTAAATAGTCAGGCCTGCCAATGGTTTCCCACGGCCTACTGCATACAGAAAGTTCCCTGGATGGTGCAAAGGGTTAAACGCTTGACTACCAACCGAAAGGTTGGCTGTTCGAACCCACCCAGAGGCTTCTGGGAAGAAAGACCTTTCAATCTACTTCTGAAAAAATCAGCTATTGAAAACCCTATGGATGACAGATCTACTTTGACACACATGGGGTTGCCATGAGTCAGAGTCGACTCCATGGCAACAGATTTTTCATTTGTTTTTTACTGAATACAGACCAAAACTCACTGGATACACAAGATCATTCCTCATCACCCTCTTCCTGGTTTTAACTGACCATTCATGGCCTTTTCCTTCTTCAACATATGGTCCACGCTGTTCATAACATTCCCTCCTCTGCCTGTCCAATGTGCTTATTCAAGGCTTCAATCAGATAAGACCCATTTTGGGAAGATTTGTGAATCCCCAAAGCAGAATGAACTGTTTTATCGTCTGTGTTAGCCACTGCTCTTGGTGATGGCTCACTAAGATTCCAGTCACGTGGTTTGTGCAGTCCTTTTGGTGTGTGTTCCCCTTACTATTCTGTGAGCTTCAGGCCAGGGAGTGTTTCATTCATCTTTGATCCCCAGTGGCTGACAGGTGTTGAATGAATGAATGGATGGATGAGTGAGCAGGTAAGAGTGTATGAGAGTTGGGAACGATGAGACCGACAGTGTAGGTGTTCCATACCCACTTGGCCTCTGAAGCATTGTGTTTTTCAGAAACAGCCATGCCAAAGGCACTAGCCAGTGGGGTCTCCATACGGCTGACTGTACACTGTAAACTGGTGACAGTCTAATTGACAAGGCAGTGGAACACCCCCAAGCTCACAGTGGTGGACACCCAAAGACACAAGCTGTGCTCATGTGCAACACAGACCAGCCACTTGGGTTTCTACTATCTTTTATTAAAAAGTAAAGGGCAGCAGTTGTTCGAGAAATCTGTGGGAAGTCTGAGAGGAAAGGGACATCTGTACATCACTTCAAATGTAAGCCCATGGGCAGATGTACAAGGATCACTGCCCTATTTAATTGTGTCTGTTGTGTAAGATGAAGCCTCAGATTGGTGTTGTTAATTGCCATCCACTTGGCTCCAACTCATGGCAACTTTGTGTGCAATAGAATGAAACATTGCCCTGTTCTGCACTGACTTCATGATTGTGGGTACATTTAGCCCAAGATCCACAGGGTTTTCAATGGCTAATTTTTGGAAGTAGATCCGCCAAGGCCTTCCTTCCTAGTCTATCTTAGTCTGGAAGCTCTGCTGAAACCTGTCCACCATGGGTGACCCTGCTGGTATTTGAAATACCATTGGCATAGCTTCCAGCATCACAGCAACATGCAAGCCACCATAGTATGACCAACTGACAGAATGGGCTTTAAATCCTTTTACATATTTTGAGTGAAATAAAAATGCTAAGCAGTGCCTTAGCAAGAACTCAAGAAAGAATGTAAAGGAATCTCAATGAAAATAATAATAACAAAGATTCATTTCCTACCTTTTGCCCCACAGACTTTGAAAAGCAAATAGGGTTGGCATGAGCAAATACAGTTTACTGAATGTTTTTGCTGATAATTGCTAGAGTTTTTCAAAATCAGAGAGAATATTTAAAGCTACTGATAATTGATCACAGATATTTGATAAAGTACCTGAAAGTGGTTAACCAAAAGGAGAATTCTTTGGCTTACAGAAAACTCTGCCTAGAGTCTGTCTCTCAAAGTGTTGTATAATGCTGATGGAACAGGATTCTTTTAAGTGTTTGCCACCTTCTCGAAGAGTCGATGGGTGGCTCAAACGGTTAAACGCTCAACTTCTAATTAAAAGGTTGGTGGTTCTAACCCACCCAGGGTTAGACAGGCCTGGTAATCTGTGTCTGAAAGGTCACAGCCTTGAAAACCCTATGGAGCAGTTTTACTCTGCACACGTGGGATTGCCATTGGTTGGAATTGACCCAATGGAACTGCTTTGGTTTGGTTTTGGCCACTGTCTCTCTTCCAGTCAGTCTCAGAATCAGATTACCACCACGTCCCCATTTTATGCACATTAAGGACAGGTTGGTTGACAGCTATTTGTATATGTCATTGTCACAATCACTCATAAAATAAAACCTTTGGTATTTGAAATATTTAATTATTATAGATATTTCAAAACATTTATCCAGAGAATGCAATTTAAAGCAGAGATGGACAAATGATACTTTTCCTATTGATGTAAATGTATTTTATTGTCTTTAAATTAGAATCTCTGTAGAACCATAGGCTGTCCCCAAAATTTTCAATTGTTTAAAATTGTAGTGCTGAGAACAATTGTCAAACTGATGACTCGAGATAAAAATCCTTAGAATGATTTTCCCACTTCCCACCCTTCAGTATCATACCTTGCTGCTGAGAGTTTTATTTAGAATAAGCAATATTACAGAAGAGATGTATGATTTCTATTAAATATTAAAATTGAGTACTTAGAGATTTAATCTAATCGAAAGAATACTTTTAACCAGAATACCGCATCTCCCCAAACCTCAATAATTCCAGCTAATTGAAGCATCATTAAACCCTTTGCCATCAAGTGGATTTCAACTCATAAGGATCCCATGTAACAGAGTAGATCTGCCCCATAGGGTTTTTTCCTAGGCTGTAATCTTTATGGGAGCAGATCGCCAGGTCTTTCTCCTACGGAGCTGCTGGGTGGGTTCAAACCACCAACCTTTTGGTTAGCAGCCGAGCGCTTAACCTTTGCACCACCAGGGCCCCTTCTGTGTATAATAAAACCAAAGAAACCCAAACTCATTGCTGTCAATTCTGACTCACAGTAACCCAAAAGGACAGAGTAGAACTGTCCCATAGGGCTGTAATTTTTACGGAAGCAGATTGTCACATCTTTGCCTCAGAGTGGCTGGTGGGTTTGAACCGCCACCCTTTTAGTTAGCAGCCAAGCACTTGACCACTGCGAGCCCTGGTGGCACAGTGGTTAAGCACTTGACTGCTAACTGAAAAATCGACAGTTTGAACCACCAGCTGATCTGCTTCCATAAAGACTTATAGCCTTGAAAACCCTATGGGGCAATTCTACTCTGTCTGATAAGGTCACTATGAGTCAGAATCAACTAGATAGCCGTGGGGTTTTTTCTGTGTATAATAGGCACCAGTTAATGTTTGTTAAAGTTTTTAATGCAGCCGTTCACTGAACAAGCTTACTGAGGAGCTCCTGTCTGTGTTAGACAGGAGGAAAGAGGGATGGAGGAGGAATACAAAGATGAATCAGACGGCCCACCGCTCCTGTAATACAAGGGAAATGAAGGACAGGTAGCATTTTAAGTGAATTTGGAGGCATCAAAAGGAAAATTTTCAATTCATTTTCCAGTGGAATTACTGAACGTGCCTGCATAATGCCAGGTTCTTCAAATGCCAAAATCTGTAGTCCAGGCTTCTAGCACTCTTGGTCCAGAAGGAAAATCCATTCCTTTACAGTGGGAAGGGGGAGGGGAGTGTGCTGGAAGCAGGGCATTGTTGTTGTCGTTAGGTACTGTTTGTTTGGTTCTGACTCCTAGAGACCCTGTGTACCACAAAATGAAACACTACCCAGTCCTGTGCCTTCCTCACAATCGTTGCTATACTGGAGCCCGTTGTTGCAGCCATTGTGTCAATCCATCTCGTTGAGGGTCTTCATCTTTTTTGCTGACCTTCTACTTTACCAAGCATGATGTCGTCTCCAGAGACTGGTCCCTCCTGATAACATGTTCAAAATATGTTTTTCAAAGTCTCCCATCCTCGCTTCCAAGGAGCATTCTGGCTGTACTTCTTCCAAGACAGATTTGTTTATTCTTGTTCTTTGCCAAGAATGTTCAATATTCTTTGCCAACAACCATAATTATTCAAAGGCATCACTTCTTCTTCAGTCTTCCTTATTCATTGCCTAGCGTTCACATGCATATGAGGTGATTGAAAATACCATGGCTTGAGTCAGGCGCGCCTTAGTCTTCAAATTGACAACTTTGCTTCTTAACACTTTAAAGAGATCCTTTGCAGCAGATTTGCCCGGTGCCATACATTATTTGATTTCTTGACTGCTGCTTCCATGGGCGTTGATTGTGGATGCAAGTAAAATGAAATCTTTGACAATTTCAATCTTTTCTCCGTTTATCATGATGTTACTTAATGGTCCAGTTGTGAGGATTTTTGTTTTCTTTATATTGAGGTGTAATTGATACTGAAAGTTGTAGTCTTTGATCTTCATCAGTAAGTGCTTCAAGTCTTCTTCACAACAGGGCATGGCTGATGTTTTCTGAAGAAGAAATGCTTCTTCTAATTATTCACCTCCGAGAGGGTTGTGACTGTTTGCATATCCTGTTTCACTATCTCTTTAAAGGAGGAAGAATCTGCCACTGGCAGCTGGCAGGCTGGTTTGGACTGACACATAAAACACAGTTCCCTGCAAACCGTACAAATAAATTGACAGGGTGCTACTGTTGTCATGGAGATCAAAAGAGGCCATTTCTTAAAGGAATTGGGGGTTGGGAGATATTTGGAGGCTGGAGGAAGGGCCCTGGGAAAGATGAAAGAAGGTTGTTTGGAGAGAGTGCAGGACAGACAAAAAAGCCTGGGCTGAAAAGGGCAGAGAACATTCCACAGATGACAGAGAAAAGAGATAAATGAAAAGAAAGCGAGATTGTTACTAGATCCAAAGATAAATGACAGAAGAGTAAAATTCAGTGCGGAAAAACAATTAATCATTACCTGAGAGAGGTGAGCCCTCCTCTTGGAGTTGTAGTCCATTCAAAGGGATTTGAGAATAAGTGAAAACAGAATACTCACTTCTGAAGGCAGTCTACAAATACAACATTTTCTTGCATGGAAATGTACTTAGATTGTTGGATACTTGAATACACAATGGAAGAGCTCCCTCTCCTGCTTTTTTTCCCCCCCATGTTTTCCAAAGTTATCTTTTAATATGTATTAAAAGGACTGGTTGCCAGGTGACGTTTGCTATCACTCTGTGGGTCTGTTTTGGTTGCTCTTTACTGTAAAAAATATCTAACCTGCTGACTGGCATTAGGTAGCAAGCTCTCTTTCTGGACTCCTTGTTTGAAGAGGGAAAAATAAATTGGCTCTTCAGAAGCTATTTTCTCCCCTGATTTAAAAAACAAAAACAAAAAAGTTGCCTTTGAGTCAATGCCAACTCACGGCGACCCCATGTGTGTCAGAGTAGAACTGTGCTCCGTAGGGTTTCAATGGCTGATTTTTCAGATGGGACCTGGGAAATGAAGCATGACGATTCCAAATCCTGCCTCCATCCCTCATCATTTATGGACACCATGTCAGGTGAGAGCATGAAAGCCATGTCGTGCTCTAGTTGAATCCACACATCAGGCTGTTGCACAGTATTCCTCTGCACTAGCCAACCCAGGCCTTTCAGCCAACAGCTCAGTCATGTCTGGAGTGCAGACATCTCTCCTGACCTTACACCCTTTCCGTTAGACCTCTGTGCAGTTAGATTATAGACCCGCAACTAAGATCACTTACCCAGCACGTTTCGTGTCATACCTCATATTTGCTTAGAATCATCCTCTTCTCTGTCTACAGTAACATTTTCCAAGAATGTCCACTGTGTAGAAGCCATGATTTGGACAAGGGGAGAGAAGTGTATGAGATTGCAAGCATGTTTGTGGGAAGGTCCCTGTACTCCAGGGGCTTGTAGTCAAGTTTCTGGAAACCAGACATTGACTATGGAATGGTGGTCATAAGAGGAGGTGAAAGTGATTAGTTACCACTGAATTGATGGAAGATCAGTGAGTGCCAGTGGAGACCAGTGAAAGGAGAGGTTTCCCTGGGGGTGGAGACCATGTAAGAAAGCGTCCCTGGTGAGTTAAATGTTGAGCTGGTCCTTGGAGAATGAGTAGGGTTTTGATAGTTGGAAGGGGGAAGAAGGGCATTGTCTCATGGGGGCTTTGTTAACATGCGAAAAGGTAAGAGAGTTGGAATGCCCATGTTTCTTCAGGCAGTCAGAGAGGAACCCTGGTCAGCTAACCAATATCCAGGGGACATTATTCTGGAAAGACTTTGCCAGGGCTCAGTTGTCACAACAGGAGCAGCCGAGATGAGAGGAGAGAGAGGGTGTGGTCAAAGAGGTTTCTTAGAAAATTATCTTCTCCAGTATCATGTAATACAGATTCAAAATATGTTTCAAGGTTCTTACCTCATTTCTTTTTATTCTTCCTATCCCACCATTAGCCCAATCTACTTAGTTCCATGAAAGCTAATCATAATTTTTTACCCAGTTTATCAATTGTTCTTCAGTACTATTTAACTTTGTATTCTATAAGTGCCTTCCCCATTAAGCTGTCTTCTCTACCCACTCCAGCCAACCATTTCCCTTTATTCCAAGTTTATTTCAGAAGTAGAGAATGAATTCTCATCTGCCTATCAGTAGACATATGCTTGAAGCAGAAATGTGTAAGACATTATCAAAAACATTCTTTTTCAAGTAAAGTATATCACTTGCAAATTGGTCTTTGGGTTATAAGAAGTCCACTGCCAGACAAACAGGTTAATGTGGCTCCATTAATCCACAGTCCCCTGCCCGCACTTGTCCGTACAACTCAACTTGAGCTTCCAGGGTCACTTTCAAAAAACTTTGTAACTTTTGCACAACAATCCCTAAAATATCCTACACTTAATGTATAAGATCCCTGCATTTATGGATATTTTTAAGAGATCTGTGTTTTCTAATATAAAGTCAGGATTTCTTTAATTTTAACAAATCTAAAAATGCAAATCTGACTATCCAGCCTACAATTTTCATAGAATTTCCAACTTTGCCTAGTATAGTTATAATGTTTGTTTGCAAAAAGAAGAAAAGTTATTTAAGACTTTGTGATGTTATTTTTAGGGTGTTATAAAATAATGGTTAAAACTAAATACAACTATTAAATAGACCTGGGATAGAATTCCAACTCTACATTTACCTTAACAAAGAGGTTTTAAATTCTTTGACCTTCTGTTTCTTCATCTGTAAAGAAGGGTAATGAGACTTCTTGGGGTCATTGTGAGGGCAAATAGGAATATATATATGGCAGCTATTACACTGGAAAAAGCAAGTGTTCAATAAGTGGTGGTGGCAAGTGATAGTGGTAATTGTGATAACAGTCATGTTGGTGCTGGAGGTAGTGATGGTGGTGGTGCAAGTGGAGACGGTGGTAGTAGTATTGATGGTAGTGATGGAAGAGGTGGTGGTGATGTTGGTGGAGATGGTGATAGTGATAGTAGTAGTGATGGAGGAGGTGGTGGTGATGTTGGTAGAGGTGGTGGTAGTGATGGAGGAGGTGGTGGTGATGTTGGTGGAATGGTGATAATGATGGTGGTAGTGATGGAGGAGATGGTGGTGATGTTGGTGGAGTTGGTGATAGTGATAGTAGTAGTGATGGAGGAGGTGGTGGTGATGTTGGTAGAGGTGGTGGTAGTATGGAGGAGGTGGTGTTGATGTTGGTGGAATGGTGATAATGATGGTGGTAGTGATGGAGGAGTTGGTGATGATGTTGGTGGAGATGGTGGTAGTGATGAAGGAGGTGGTGGTGATGTTGGTGGAGATGGTGGTAGTGACGGAGGAGGTGGTGGTGATGTTGGTGGAGATGGTGGTAGTGATGGAGGAGGTGGTGGTGATGTTGGTGGAGATGGTGGTAGTGATGGTGGTGGTAATGATGGAGGAGGTGGTGTTGATAATGGTGAAATAGTGATATACATGACATTAGTAGCAGTAGTGGTAGTGGTGGAAGAAGTGGTGGTGTTGCTACTGGTGGTAGTAATAATGATGGTTCAGTGGGGGTGATGTTGGTGGTGAGAATTTGTTGATAATGGTGGTCTTCATCATAATGGTGATGGGTTAGGCTATTGTTATTGAAGTAGTAAAATAAATAACCTAATAATAATTTTAGCACATTGTCTTTAAAAAGAACAGCTTTATTAAGCATTAATTAACATAACATAACATTCTTGTTTAAAATGTAAAATTCAGTGATTCTTATTATGTTCACAGAGTTGGGCAACCATTGCCATGTTTTTCCCTCAACATTTTCATCACCCATGAAGAAACCTTAGACCCTTTAACAGTCATTCCCTACTCCTCCATACTCCCTTTCTCAAACTATTTTAAAACCTCGTGGTTTGGGGTCTCAAAAGCTATGGCATTAAAATATGTTTCCTTTATCGGAATCACCTACCACTTCTTTCACAGGTGCGACGACTTATTCTGCACGATAGCGATAGATGGTTTAGAACACTAAACCAAAAACCAAACCCGCTGCCATTGAGTTGATTCCGACTCACAGTGACCCTATAGGATGGAGTAGAACTGCCCCATAGGGTTTCCAAGAAGTGGCTGGTGGATTTGAACTGCTTACCTTTTGGTTAGCAGCCAAGCTCTTAACCGCTACACCACCAGGGCTTACTACTACCTTTAAATAACTCATAATTCTATTCAACATATTTCACTTCAGAATTGGAATATTAACAAAAATGGAGGAGAGCTGTCTTGTTTGTTCCTTATGATAAATACAGTCCCTTAAGTTGTACATTGCAGAGCACATCTAAAAGTATAATAACAAAAAATCTTATCTTATTAGCAGCAGCCAACTGAAGAGTGATTTTAAAAAATAAGTAAATAAATAAACTTAAAACCACAGAAACTGTGTGTACAAAGGTGCTTAATGTAACATTTGTGGTAGAAAGTAAAGTAGAAAACAATGTCCCTAAAAATGGGAAATGGTTAAATAATATGAAAGAGCAACATAATAGAATATGATTTTCAAAGACTGCAAAATAAACATGGGACTATGTTCATAAAATATTAAAAGAAAAAAATCAGACACAAAAATTATACAGAATATGAAGACAGCTGTGTGGGGGAGGGGAGAACTTGCTCAGATAAAAAGGTTTCCATTAGTTAAATAGTCAAAATATGAATAGTGGGTGCATCAGAATAGTGGCTGTATACTTTTATTATAAGCCAATAAAATAATTCTTATACAAAACATTTTGCAGGAGAATCAGATAACCAAAGATAACCTTTATGTCATTCTAGAAAGAGCAGGATAAGAAATTTAGCCCTTCTGAGAAACACGTAAAGAATGTTGTTTACTTTTTAAAAAGAATTGAAACTGAACAGAACAAAAAACATCACTGTTGTCTATCGTAGTTAAGCTAGTTAGAATGTGTTTTCACCCATGGAGAGAAAAAACAGGAAGACTTTTCCACCTGACCTGTGTAATGCAGATCACAGCCATGATTAAACCCCAAACCGAAGGAACTAAACATCAGCCAACAAGCCCTTTTGCTCCTTGGAGAGGATTTAGCTAAATTGGTTGCTCTCGGTAGACATTTGCTTGTAGGCATTTACTTCTTCTGTCTACACATCCCTCTTTACCTGACCGTATTACCCTGTACAGTGATGCTGAGTCAATACCTTAGGGAGGCTTCAAGTCTTACAGCAAGTCACTTGAACAATTAATTAGAATATTTAACTCACTAATTTTTTTAAATGTATAATTTATATTTTGGACACAAGGAGCCCTGGTGGTGCAATAATTAAGTGCTCAGCTGCTGAAAGGTTGGTGGTTCGAACCCACCCAGCAGCTCCATGGAAGAAAGACCTGTTGATCTGCTCCCATAAAGATTACGGCCTACGAAACCCTATGGGGCAGTTCTACTCTGTCACACAGGGTCACTATGAGTGAATCGACTTGACGGCACACAACAACAACAACGCCATTTTGGCCACTGCATTTAACAATAAAAAACTGAAATAGGAGAAATATCTTTGTTTTAAATTTGACTTACAGAAGACTTCCGTTGAGAAATCTGATTTAATGATTAAATGATGTAAATGTAGTTCAGCATATGTTTTCATGTAACTGAATTGTCAAAATCTAACATCTTTAGATCCTCTCAGAACAAAATGAAAAACTGTAGCACATCAAAACAAAAGGAACTCTCACTGTGGATTCAGGAATGCACAAATATTTGCTTATGATAAGAAAGGTGTGGGCTCTTACGTCAGGGAGTAACTGGGCCAATTTGACTAGAGAAATACATTGTTTACATGACTGATTCATTGATAATCTGTTAGCACCGTGTAAATGTACTAATTCAGACTGGTTGTTGAAAAAAGCAACTGGAATCGAAGAAAACCATAAATTAAGAAACTTGCTTTAAAAATGGAACGTGGTTTCACTTCTCTTGTTTA
>NW_004444138.1:2822037-2831388 GCF_000243295.1 Trichechus manatus latirostris | reverse complement strand
TTAGTTAAAATCACCCCAGAATGACTTCAAAATGACTTGGCCTTCCTGCAAGAAGGTTGACTTCCTGTCCACTGTGGACCTGCTTTCACATCCCAGCCTTTAACCTGGAAATACCTTTGTTCTTGGATGTCTCCCTAGAATGTTAGCTCCACACCCAACAGACCTTTGTTTTTTAAATTCCCTCCTAGAACACATTTCGAACAATGCCCAGCACAGAGTTGGTAAGCTCTATACATATTGTTGGTACATAATGAAGATCAGTCTCACTGTGTGATCATTGGTGTACGTGGAGACACCACAAACTCAATCTGTCTTTTGAGAAGTCCCAACGAATTGGAGAAGACAGTCAAGGCAGTGTGGGAGAGAGGCTGAGAACTCAGACTTTGGGCCAGGCTGCCTGAGTGTCAGATTCCCCTTCTACCACTTAACTTGTATAACCTTGACAAGTCACTGTGCCTCAGTGTCCTTGGATGTAAAATGTGGGTAACAGTACTACTGTCTCATAGGGTTGTGGTGAGGATTGGATGCATAAATCAGGTAAAGCAAGAATGAATGCCTGCAAACAGCAAGCGCTGTACACATACGAGTTTGCTAATACTGTTGCTACTACTACTATTACACTGATTATTTTTATTCTTTGAATTTATTTCTGTTTCCTTAACAAGTCTAAACGTGCTGGGTGGGTGTGATTTCATCCCTGTCGTACCTCAAGTATTCTTTAGTGTATTCTTTTCTTTCCTGTTTAGGCTCCCAAGAAACATTTGCAAAACGGGATTATCCGTGGCTACCAGATAGGTTACCGCGAGTACAGCACTGGGGGCAACTTCCAATTCAACATTATCAGTATTGACACCACCGGGGACAGTGAGATTTACACCCTGGACAACCTAAATAAGTTCACCCAGTATGGCCTGGTGGTGCAGGCCTGCAACCGGGCCGGAACGGGACCTTCTTCTCAGGAAATCATCACCACTACCCTTGAGGATGGTAGGTTTGGGGGACCACAGCTTGTAGCGTTCCTCCAGGACTGTTTCTGGTCAACACGCCGGGTCCCCTCAGCCTGGCTCTCTGGCTGGCTTGGTGGTGACAAAGGTAACAGGGTCTGCAGGGACTGGGGTCTCTGGTGGGAAGACTGCCCTAATTAACTCACGGACCACATGACAGATTGGGTCCCCCCCTTGACAGACCTTGATTGCAAAGCCAAAATCCATTCTGGTTTCAGAATCTTCCTCATTTATTTCCAGCATCACAATCGGGCTTCTCCCAAGTGAAATCAAGACTTAACCGATTACTGCAGAAGTCTGAGTAGAATGTAGAAATCCGATTTTCTAAGAATTTCTACCAAATCAATGTTAAGAAGGGTTTCTTTCTTTTTTCCTTTCCTGGTTTTTTTTTTTTTTTTTTAATGATTGCTTTATAGTTTCAAGCCTTTTGAGACCAGAGAAAACATGAATTATCAGACTTCCTTGGGCAAATCTTATAGTGATTGAGTGCCCCCTAGTGACCGTAGGGGATTAAATCACCCTTCTTCTATGACACCCTGAAGGTGAACTAAAGAGATTTAATTTCCAGTATTACTTGGAAAAAAAGAGGGAATGCTGGTGTCCGGAGGCACAATCTTTTAGGCGCAGAGATAAGACATGACATTAACTGTAGCAATAGGTAGTAGGCTTTAAGGCAACAAGTGGCAATTAGCCACTTGATCATAGGTTTGAGGAGGCAAATTATGACTTATATCTACAATTTCAGAGCCCTGGTGGCACTGTGGTTAGGCGTTCGACTGCTCACTAGAAGGTCAGCAGTTCGAATCTACCAGCCACTCCTTGGAAACCTTATAGGCAGTTCTACTCTGTCCTATAGAGTCACTGTGAGTCGGAATCGACTCAATGGCAATGGGTTTTGTTTTTGTTTTGTATCTACAATTTCTGGTCATTGCTACAGAAAGAGAAGTCTTAGATAACCAGAAACCCAAAGACTGGAATTTTCTTTTTATCTTGCAATCTTTGCAATAGTGGTTAAATGCCTTTTGTGTTTGCTTCTGTGCTCCTTTGTAATTAAGTTGCATGCTTCAGTGAGCAGCTTGGACCTGTACCCTCTCCTAGCCACAGTGGTTAATGTTTGCGTAAACTCACTATTAAAAATACGTCAAAGAGCCTTCGAACTTGTCTCCTAGTCCATCGTTTCTCTTTCTGCTGATAAAATATTTTTAGTCTTGAAAGGGAGGATGATGGGAAGGGGGCAGTAAATGAGCTATAATTACATGTCTACCTTTGAGAAATTTTCAGTAGTTAGGCTGTTTATATGGCAGATATTACTAAATATGATGATGATGGACTGTATATAGTAAAATGTACCTTAAAAGAGTAACTTGCAAGAGTAATCAGAAAATAAACCAGACAAGTAATGGTCTTTTACTCATGCAATCAGATCAGAATGTATTCAACTTCTTAAGTCTGGGACAACCTACTGGAAAGTAAAGCCATTAAGCTGGCGAGAGAGGCTGTGGAAGTCCATTAGAACCTGAGCACAAACTCATGATATATGTTGAGCTTATAAATATTTGTATAGGGAAGTGGCACTTGTTTTTTGTTTGTTTTGTTTTTCCTTTATTTTGGGGATTGAATGCAAATTTTTGTGTTGCTTGCCAATTGAAGTATTAAACTATGTTGTGTATGCAGTATTGCTTTCTAATAAAACAACCGACAGTTTTTACAGATTCTAATTATTTAATTTCAGTGCCCAGTTACCCCCCTGAAAATGTCCAAGCCATAGCAACATCACCAGAAAGCGTATCAATATCCTGGTCTACACTTTCCAAAGAAGCCTTGAATGGAATTCTTCAGGGGTTCAGAGTCATTTACTGGGCCAACCTCATGGACGGAGGTAAGAGGACTTAACTAGGGCTTTGTGTTTGTCCCCAAGGATATGCAGTGGAATTTGCAGACGCCATTCCTTCCATAGGACTCAGGATGTGGCTGGCACATCTTTCTCAGTAAACATTACCCTCTTTTCCCTACAGTATTTCTTCTCATCCCTCACCTGGCATTTTTACTAATATATTTTTTGTTGTTGTTGTTTGCTGCCGTTGAGTCGGCCCCTGACTCATGGTGGCCCATGTATATCATAGTACAACAGTGCTCCATAGGCTTTTCAATGGCTGATTTTTCAGAAGATCGCCAGAACTTTTTTCCAACACATCTCTGGGTGGACTCAAACCTCCAACCTTTCAGTTAACAGCAAGCACATTAACTACTTGTACCACCCAGTAATAACATATATAAGCTGTTTAAAACATCCTATGCCTTCAAAAAAACAATTTGGGGCATAGGAGAGGGGTGGTACTTGGGAAAACTTGGACTAGATGTGTTTTCCTAATTGTGAGGGTCTACCCACGTCAAGGCATCTCATCCAAGTGCTGCAGGCAGCATGAAACCTTGATCTGTATCTACAAAGTTTTATGTGTTGTGCATGCTAAAAAATTGTCCTCTTCTATTTCCCAAAAAGAATTCAGCAGGGAAACTTCTTAAGTTCCTATAGTTGGACTACAAGGTTAAGGGGTTCAGGACCAATACCAGAACTCCCTGGGAAAGAATAGTAGTATTCCCCATGAGGACCCATTGGCTCCAGAATTTTCCATTTTTTATTCCTTCTTGTTATCCTCTTTCTCCTCCTTCTTTTCCTTTTATTCCTCCTCTTTTCTCTTCTCCTCCTTCTCTTTATTATTTTTCTTGTTTCTTTGTTGATATTGTTGTTTTCTTTCAAATCGTAGGACAAAATTCTCCCCTTTGTTTGGGCAAGCCTTGGATAAGAGAATACCTGCTCAAATGCCAGCAAGACTGGGTTATGCAAAAGACATCGTGGTCTTTTTGCTTTCAGGTTGTGAATGTTGGCTAAACCCTCTCCTGGAACATGGTAGAGGCACCCCTGGACAGAAGGATGAGGTGTAGGAGGAGGCTAGGAAACCGAAAGCAGGGAAGGATGCTGGTGGGGCTGACTTTGGGAGGCCTGTCCTGCTAGGGGCCGTTGTAGCAACAGCAACAAATATATCATTTAAAACTGTTGTTGTTATAGCAAGTCTGTGAATAAGGGAAGGAAGAAGCATTTGCAAAAATAAATGCAATTTGCTAAGTAAATAGTGATGTTAGATAGAGCCTTAGCTATTCATGTGTGTAGCCAGACTTGCTTCTCCGGCAGGAGGACCAGATCTTCTTGATTTGAGTCCAGTCCTTCACATGGCGCTTGGCACTGGGAAACGCACTGTAAATATCCACCCACTACTCTCCCAACAGACATGCTAATTGAGCAATTACTCTGTGCTAAGATTATACTAGACGTTGTGAATGTGGTATCCACTCTGATGGAGATTTTAGACTAGGGAGGGTGAGAGAATCTAATACATATATAACCACAAATGTGAAATTAGGGCCACAACCCTGTTGTGCATCCCCATAGAGGGACAGGTTGAGGTAGATGATTATTTAACAACTTCACATCCCTCCTAAAAAAAAAACAGGTTTTTAAAAACCCACAGATATATAGAGCAATGAAGATTTGAAAAAGTAATCTAGTTCACTGATAAAATACTGTGAGATATCATTGCGTTTATTTGTTCTGGTTTCTATTTCTCATCTTGAATAAACTGAAATTAACTTTTCTAACACACTCACCTAAGGCAGTCTTACATTAAAAGAAGGCCTTTTAATGTACATGTTAGAAATATTTCCAGACTCCAGAAGTGATTATTTATCAGTATCATCCATATTTTTTTACAAATCACTCACATTGGCTAATATTGCCTATTAGCATCCTGGTTCTGAGGTGGCTGAAGCTTTACATCTTCAAAGCTTTAAACACCTGAAGATTGCAAAAATTAAGTTCTTTTTTTAAATACAAATGCTTGAAAATTCATACAGTTCTTAAAGATATTTTACTCAGGCTCAATGTGATTTGATTAATTAATCACCCATTAAATAAAAGATTAAGTTCTATACTTGGTTTCCCAAAGATAAGAAACTCTCAGAAACATAAACCTTCTTATGATTCCTATCCGTTACTTGAGCAAGTCAACCACTATGAATTAACAGGTAATTTCATGTGATTGCTGAATGCAAAAGGCCCCCGTGAGTCACCACAGGCAAAGCCTCAGGCTGTGTCCCAGGGTTTGGTGGGTACAGGTTTCACGTGATCCCAAGAGTGAAGGTGTAG
Source organism: Trichechus manatus latirostris (assembly GCF_000243295.1). Classification (NCBI taxonomy): domain Eukaryota; kingdom Metazoa; phylum Chordata; class Mammalia; order Sirenia; family Trichechidae; genus Trichechus; species Trichechus manatus. The sequence continues at coordinate 2,826,183 of NW_004444138.1, read as the reverse complement.
CAACTGTGTAAAGAACTATCCTGCTAAATGTTGAGAAAGCATCTCTCTCTCTCTCTCTCTCTCTCTCTCTCTCACACTGACACACACACACACACACATAAACACACACACTCAGACATATATACACTCATGGAAGCAGGAAGAGACCAAGATCGTTACTACTCCCTGGATTAGCCGCGGCCCAAATACATTCAGAAATATGTATCAGAATGCATTTTGTAATTGTCGATGTGATCAGATACAGTGAAACTGGCTAATGTATTTTATAGGGCAGATTCAATTAAAAAAAATATTTTGGAGAAATTTCTGAATATTTTGTCACAGTCAGAAAGTTATTTTTAAGACCCATTCAGAAACATCTCATCTGAAATTGTTAGAAAAAGTGTACACTTTGAAAGGTCACCATTTCCATCTGCATCTGAGGTACTTCTCATCGCTTTTTTTTTTTTCTTTCTCTGAGACAAAAACAAAAAAAGAGAAGCCATATTTAGGTGTCAACTGGCTATGTGAGCATGTGTGTGGCCATGGTGAATGCAGTCAGGGGCTGCTTCCGAAAAGTTAATTCCACCTACATTTTGTTTTCTGCCACAAAACCCTTTGAGAATGAGGTGGAGTATGAATAAGAACATAAAAAATATTTTGTTTTAAAAGCTTTCTTTTTATAATCGAAAGAATATGACTTTGAAATTAATCTCATGTTTCCATTTCATTTAATTTTACTCATGACCTCAAATGAGCACTATTCTTTAGTTCCTGTATTTTTTTTAATAACACTCTTAAGGCTGTAGATCCCTGGGTGGCACAAACAGTTTGTGCTCAGCTATAACCTAAAGGTTAGCGGTTCAAGCCCACCCAATGCCACCATAGAAGAAAGCCTGGTGTTCTGCTTCCATAAAGATTACAGCCAAGAAAACCCTATAGAGCACAGTTCTACTCTGTCACACACAGGGCTGCCACGAGTTGGGATCAACTGGACGGCAACTGGTTTGGTGAAGGCTGTGAAAGGCAGATGATAGAAATTGGGTTGAGGCCATTAAAACAGAGTGAGAGCTAGAAGGAATGGCACAGGAAGCATATTGTCTTGTATTTGTTTTGTTTTTTTTTTTCATCATTTTGCTTTGTTTTATCCATGCATTCATATGCTTTGCATTTCAACCAAGTATTTGCTAATCAGAAAATATCCTTCCATCAGGGAGAATGAGATTTTTGTGTTGAAAAAGTGATTCTGTTGCTCAGATAGTTTCAGAAATCTTTGCAATCGTATTTATGGTTAATAACAAGCTAGTTCACCAAAGCTGTCAATACTACTATTCGTGCTTTCAAGTTGATTCTGACTCATAGTGACCCTATAGGACAGAACAGAGCTGTCCCATAGGGTTTCCACGAAGTGGCTGGTGGATTCGAACTGCCGACCTTTTGGTTAGCAGCTGAGCTCTTAACCACTCTGCCACCGGGGCTCCAAGTTGTTAGTATGAACCCCAAAATGAGTAACTCTCAAATATATATATTTTTTAATTTTATAGTACTTCATTAGGGGAGTTAATTCTTTTAATTGGTACATTCCTGGAAAATATCAAGGTGTACCATATTGCCCCTCTGCCTCTTAACCACCCTGTTCCTCATCACATGTCTTATGAGTGGGCAGCACCGCTGAATTGACATGACTTCCTCCCACATTTTGATACTAGCTTGTATTTTCTTTACAAGGTAGAGGCCCCTGGGCCCCTCTTAAAGATGAAAAAACAGAGACCCCCGAGAGGTCAAAACAGTCAAGTTCTTATAACTAGCTCCTGGCAGACGGCCCCTGTATACTCCCCACTTTCTTGTATTTTCCCTGATTGTGTGTGCCTGTGTGTGCTCTTGTGTGCAAATACGTGCATGCTGTATGTATGTGCATGCCCATCGTGCACTGTCTGCATGTGTACACGTGTGTCTGTGCACTTGTGTATACACCATGTGAGTTTACATGTATATGCATATGTGTGTATTTGCATGCATGTGTGCACATGTGTGTGTATGTACATGTGTTATGTGTGTGTCTGTGCATGTATGTCATTTTTAGCACAGTGTAAAAGTTTCTAAGTCTGAGAAGGTCTTGATGAGTTCAGTATTTCAAGTCTTTCCATTAACATTAGGGTTTTTTATCCTAACCCAACTGACCTATATTAGATGTGTTAGGAAAAATGAGAATTATAATTGAATAATATAATGGAAAGAGACCTAAACGATCAGAGGGGATAATTTCTATCCCATCTGGGGCAGTGATGGTTTACTTTTTGAGTGGATGACAACCACACGTGCAAACAAACATTTATTTCATTTTTATGAGCCATCTGCTCAGACTTCCAGAATATATCCTCTAAAAGTCATCACTCTGCTGGCCTCTAAGAAATCACTAGACCAAGAGTGGCTTTTGGGGTTACCCTCCTCACCTTGGCTCTCTTTCCCTAGCACAGTGGTCTATTCACTCAACTTACCCACATTTTGCTCACGTTTGCCTCTTGTGAATTGTTGTCTTAATTATCTCGTGCTGCTATAACAGAAATACCACAAGTGGGTGGTTTTAACAAACAGAAATTTATTTTCTCACAGTTTAGGAGGCTAGAAGTCTAAATTCAGGGCACAGGCTCTAGGGGAAGGCTTACTTTCTGTGTCAGCTCTGGAAGGTCTTTGTCTCTCCTGAGCTTCTGCTCCTGGGCAATCTTCATGTGGCTTGGCATCTCTCTTCTCCCATCTCTGCTTCTCTGCTAGCTTGCTTAATCTATTTTATATCCAAAAGAGATTGACTTGAAACAAACCCTACACTAATTCTATCTCATTAACATAACAAAGACAACCCATTCCCAAAAGGATTATAACCACAGGCATAAAGGTTAGGATTTAAAACACATATTTTGGAGGGACACACTTCAGTCCATTTGGCCACCCAGAATTCATGTCCTTGCTGCATTCAAAATTCATTCACCCCATCACATCATCCCAAAAGTCTTAAATCAACTCCAAGTCCAAAATCCCATCTTCTGAATCCTCTAAGTCAAATATGGATGAGACTTTAGGTGTATTCCATCCTGGGGCAAAATTCCCCTTCATCTGTGAACCTGTCTAGAATACAAATTATCTGTTTCCAAATGGTATAACAGGCACAGGGTAGACATTTCCATTACAAATGGAAGAAATTGGAGGGAAAGAACGGATAATACGCACCAAGCAAGTCCAAAACCCAGCAGAACAATTTAATTAGCTCTCAAGGCTTGAAAATAATCCTCTCTTGTCTGAAACCATCTGGACAACGGCCCTGCCTTAGACGTTGGGTGTTGGCCACGTCCTCTGGATTGGGTGGAGCCCTAGGCCCGGGGCTTCAGCTCCGCCTTCTAGGCTCACAGAGACAGCAATTCTGCTCCCTCGGCTTTGGGCAGCATCTTTCTCCTAGTCCATCTGAGTGGCAACCCCACCTGCTCAGCCCCCAGCAGGCCCTGTTCTTCTGCCCCTTGGGCATGGCAATCCCACACCCTCAGTTTTAGGCAGCAGCCCCATCCTGTTGGCCAAACTGAATGTCAGCCCCACACTTAGGAACTGAGTTGGTAAAGATCTGACTCTTAAAACCTACAAAGCCGTGGCTCCACCCTTTGACACCCCAGAGGTGTGGCTCTGCCCTTTGACACCCCAGAGACTGTGGTTCCACCCTTTGAGATCGAGGTAGCTCTGCTTCCTGTGTTCCTTCCAACAGTTCTGCTGATCTCTGAGCTGCTCCAGGGATGGTTCTTTTCTTTTCTTGGAGGACAACAGATGTAGCCCCTTTGGCCTGTTTCATGTCTGAAGAATTCCAAGAGGCATACAGCATTCTCTCCTTTCATTCTTTCTCTGTCCCCTTTAGTCAAAGCTGATGGGTTTTCTGCTGTGGTAGTTGGTTAGATCCAACTTAATCTCTTTAATGAAAGATTGTGTAGCTATGTCCTTGGTGAAAATTCTAGAACACATGTTCTTAGTTTGTACAACAGAATTTTCCAAATCTTTAAGGTTTGTTTTCATTCTGAACCGTTCATTTTTAAGTCCATCTCTTTCCTCTCACATTTTACTATAAATGGCAAGAAACCACATGCCCCCTTTAAGATCTTGCTTAGAAATCTCCTCAGCTAAATATCCAAG
>NW_004444138.1:2808468-2821497 GCF_000243295.1 Trichechus manatus latirostris | reverse complement strand
GTGGCTTGGCATTTCTCTTCCCTCATCTCTGCTTCTCTTCTTGGTTGTTTAATCTTTTTTTTTTTTTTTTTAATCTCAAAAGAGATTGACTTAAGACACACCCTACACTAATCCTGTGTCATAAAGACAACCCATTCCCAAATGAGATTATAACCTAACCACAGCGTAGAAGTTAGGATTTATAACACATTTTGGGGGGATACAATTCAACCCATAACAACTGTGATAACAGGTCTTTGTCTCATGTTTGCGGTCCAGGACTGTGTGTGTGACCCGCATGTCCCTCATGGTGCCCTACCCTCCACTTCCCTCACAACCCTTGCCTTACACAGGCAATCTCTGCCCTCGGCTACCCCATGACGGCTTTAAATTTGCTTTTCTGCTACTTACAGTTCAACTGTCATCCTTTTGGTGACAAACACACATGCACACAAACACACAAAGGACATTCTGGAGTCATCCTAATCACAAAATAGGTGGCTGTTCATCTCTGAACTTGTGTGCTATATGCTGGAAGGAGAAAGGTAAAGAAAGACAAAGAGAAGGAAGAGAAAACCAAGCAGGCAGAAAGCCCACTCGGTCTGCCCAACATATTGACTCTTCCAATCCTCCATTTTAGCCTATTTTCAATTGTTTCACTGAGGGACAGTGTGGCAAAGGGGCTCAGAGTGTGGACTGTGGACTCAAGGCCATAACATCTCATTCTGTGGCCCATGCTGTCAGCCAGTCTACTAGGATCTATGACCTTGGGCAAGTGACTGATCCTCTCTCTGCCTCAGTTTCCTCGTTCATAAAATGTGGAAATAATAGGATCATTATGCGGGTTAAATGAATTAATAATTATGCTTCGAACAGTATAGGCACCTAAGTAAGCATATTATACGTGTAGCTTTTTTTTACTAAGGCAAGAGAGACAGAGACAGACAGATGGTGCTGACTGCTTTCTAAATGTGTTCCAAAGTGGCTGTCACCAGAGGCAGCTCCTCATCAAGGAATCTCTCCTGGACCTCTGCCGCACATTCCAGCCCTACCGGGCACAAGGCACATGGTACCAAGTGTTCCCACAAACAGCCATGTCCCCCAGCAATGAACAGGTCTTCGAGCTTTCTCTCATCCTCTGACCCTTTCCCACAGGTGACTCATTTCAAAATCCGGGGGCCCAAACCCTCATGTAGGTATTTAACACATCGTTTATCAGTTTTCTAAAATTGCCACATATAATATGCCAAAGATGGGAGATCATAATGTTCTGCCTTTGAATATTATTAGCTGATCCCACTCCATAGCTTGAGGCATTTTTAGGTAACACCAAGTTTCTTACACATCAGCATGTCATTTCAGCAATGACAATGAGAGAGGTTCACTCCAGGTGAGGGGAGAAGTTTGTCGAGCCACCTTGCCTTGGCTCTGATATTTGAGAAGAAGTTAGGTACTTAAAAATATATGCATGCTAAAGTAAAATTAGTTTAAAAAAAAACCCTCAACTTACAAAGCTTCCTAATGAATAGTTAGCCAGTTGCCTTGAGTGGATTCTGATTCATGGCGACCCTATGTGTGCAGAGTAGAACTGTGGTCGAGAGGGCTTTCAATGGCTGCTATTTCCAAAGTAGATCACCAAGGCTTTCTTCCGAGGTGACTCTGGGTGAACTTGAACCCCCAGCTGTTCGGTTAGCAGCACAGCGAGTTAACAGTGTGCACCATTCAAGGACTCCAATGAATAGTTAGAGGAGTGTACTTACAGAGCGAGCAATATATGGTCCTAGGCTTCTTGGCACGGGGATGTGAGGAATGTGCTTGATTAGCAACTGTTTGAGATCCTTTCTGGGAGTTACCACAATGGCTCTGGCGTTGGTTTTTTTAACACTTGGAGTGAATTGTCCTGTTTTTCAGACCAGTTTTCTGCTGGTGTCCTGTGGCGGTTTGGTGTGAATCATCTTTACCAAATCGCCCCATGGCTTCAGTGTTCCTCGCTGGCTGTGCCCAGTACCTTTGAGTAATTTCCATGGGTGACAGGTGGTTGGTTGTGGTGCAGGGGAAGACAGTGCTTACCCCACGGTGACAGGATTGTGCTTTCTTATTCCTATTCTCTAGAGCTGGGCGAGATTAAAAACGTTACCACCACGCAGCCTTCCCTGGAGCTGGATGGGCTCGAAAAATACACCAACTACAGCATCCAGGTGTTGGCTTTCACCCGCGCGGGAGACGGGGTCCGAAGTGAACAGATCTTCATCAGGACCAAAGAGGATGGTGAGAAGTGGGAGGAGTCGTGGGTGGAAAGTTCAGTTCCTGCTTTAAACACCAGGGGTTGCACGAGGCTCCTCCAAGCGGCAGCATTTATGGGCTGAAGGTATTGCTGGAAAGGTCCCATCAGAGAGCCCACCTTTCTACTCTTGACTTAGTTCCCAGCAAACCTCTATGCTGCCCTCCCAAAATCTCCCAGCTGCACGGAAATTCAGATTATCAGCTTCCTGGGTTGCCTTTGTTCTATTTATTGTTACTCTCTTTCCCTGTAGCTTCTCTTCTTCTTCTTCCCCACCTCCCACTTTCCCTCCCCCCCGCTTTTCCCCCACCTCACCTTTTTCTTCTCTCCTCCTCCTCTTCCTCCTTTTTTTTTTTCTTTTTTATTGGCCAAGTATTATTTTAAACAAGAAGGCTTTTTGTCCCAGAGCTGTAATACTCACCATACCTGTTTTGTGTTATCCTCTTAGAATAATTTTAGTGGCCTTTTTAGTTACTAGTATAAGCTCTGGTCATTTCTTGAAAATTATGCACTGGGTCCAAGTCCTGTTGTTCTGTACCAGTTGCATCACTTTAGAATAAGTCCTTAATTTGAGAGCTTCATGGTATTTTTTTTTTTTAATGTTATTCTCTTGAACAGATTCATGATAATTTAGTGAAATTTTAGATCTTGGTTCTTTTTGTTCCAGGCAATTAATTCTTGCTATTCTGTACAGTTTGGATTTGGTTATGTGACGATTGCCTAAACCTACAGAAACCATATGGCAAATAGAATAGTTTTTGCGTCGTTTTAAGGGAAACTCTTAGGGGCCTTATCTACGCTTGTCTGAAGAACAGTTTAAAATCTAATAAATATTATAGCAGTAGTGAGAAATGTTGTCTCCACCTTAATTAAAAAAAAAAAAAAAATCCAAACCCATTGCCATCAAGTCAATTCTGACTCATAGCAAACCCTATAGAGCAGAGTAGAACTGCCCCATAGGGTTTCCAAGGAGCGGCTGGTGGATTCCAACTGCAGACCTTTTGGTTAGCAGCTGAGCTCTTAACCACTGAACCACCAGGGTTCCACCACCTTAATAAAAGAGAAGGAGCAGATGATGTCAAATTGATACTTGTATGGAACCTTCTAGATCAGAGCACAGAATTATATGAGAGATGGAGTAGCAACTGAGACATTAGAATACCCAAGTGCTGTGCCTGATTTGATTCTGCAACTTGTTTTGTTTTCTCCCCAGGGCTCTGTTCCCTACTAAGCTGGGCAGGTTGGGCGTGGGAGAGCCATTACCCATTGCCCATGACCTCCCATATGTTGGCAAGTTGGATGTCTATACAAGCTCCTCTGTTGCATAGAATATAAAAAATGCTTCTGTTCCATGCTAGCTCTGTCCCAAGGACACAAATCTAGTGACCTATGCCAAGAGGCCTGGAGGCCTGAAAAGACTCTTCTCTTAGGCCTTTCTGTCCCCTGACAACCCTTCCCTGACCTTCAGAGCTTGCCTTCTTCCCTCTCACTCTCTGTTCTCACTCAGAAAACCAGGCCCTGTTCCCCTAAGCACTCCCATCCACCTACTCTCACCCGTTAGTTCACCCTCTCTCCAGCCCTTCTTATGTTATAGCATCTGCACACTGAGTAATCATAATTAGCTTAGTTTTCAAGAACACACAGGTCGTTCTTCCTGGGAATGTGGCGGTGTCAGCCAGTTCTACTAAAACAAATTGGATTATTTAGGGGTAGCTGAGGTCAAAATACAGTGTCATTGAGAAGTCACAAATTATAATATAGAGATATCTACAAAGTGAAGATAGTCATAATTTAACCCGAAAAGGTATAATATACAATGACCTATGTTTAGATGCTGGCTCATTCACTTGCTGCCTTTGGAACTTTGGGTACTTACCTAGCTTTCACTGTACTGGACTATCCTCATCTACAAAATGGCCTAACAATCCTACTCCCCAAAATTCATAGATAAAGAGTAAAGTGATGCTTTACAAATAGTGAGATGCTTCCTGTCACTAAATATTTATTTGCTCTCCACTCCTTCAGCGTCGGGGCAAGGGGGAGAGTGGGACATTGTGTTGCATTGCTAAACAACACAAATGTCATTGGAATTATTCTTTAAGGAGCAAATTGATTAGCAGCATAAATATTGACATCTGCATTTTGCAGAAGAATGTACAGAAATCCAATAGGAAGGGAAAGCTTTCTGCAGCTCTACATTGAATGAAAATTTTGGATCCATTTTTAATTAATTCTCCAGTTTTAGGAATCATAGAGTTCTGCCTCGAAACTTGACCCCAAGGCCTAATTTGTCAGTCAGTTGTTCTGTGCTTTGAATCCAGTGCCAATAGGGTGTGGAGAGGCGATTGACTGTGGAAGACCCTCCATTGGTCACACCATTTACCCTCTGGAAGAGGTGAAGAATTCCACATGTGATAATTGTAGTGGGTTAATTAGTGGTGCAGAACTAGGTGTCAATATTTGTTTGGGATTCATCACCATTTTCAAAAACAAGTTGAGCAGAGACTGGGGGAAAGGAGAGAAAAATTAGTGTAATAATGGGCTTACCTCCCAGATTCACATGAAAAATTCTCTGATTTAGAAATGGTGAGGAAGTGTGCCAGCCCTCTTTGCAGCCTCAATATCTGATATAAGAGGCATTTGAGCAGTTTATAGAACTGAGTACAATTTTGTGTTAGACTGGAAGAAAGGACAAGGGCTAATCATCACAGAAGAAATGCATAATCAAATTAAGAATATAGATTCTATTTATACTTCTATTATAAAAGATTATAATTTTGAAGTCTGGATTAGACTGCCAACTTAATTAAATTATGTAAAATTTGGATAGAATTCCAGTAAAATAATAGTTGCTAACATTTACTAAGTTCTTCCTCAACAAGGCACTGTTACAGGCACAGGTTGAAGTTCCAGTGTCAATGATGTTCCTCTAAGGGAAGAAACATTTATACATTAACAAACAAACATTCAGTTCATTCCTCTATGCCCAACACATCTCGTAACCTAGTGTCCCTACTTGCTCAGTCTCAGCCTAGAGCTATAAACGATGTTGTTATGTTCTGATAACTTTAAATAAAAACGTCATCACTAGTGAAAACAAAAAGTTGACTTTTTCAGGGGATGATTTGCAATTGAAAGGTTTGGTTAGAGAATGTATCTTTCCTGCCTTAAGTAGTTTCTCAGGCTCTGTCTTAGGATGCTTGGAGGCCCATGGACATACTTTTGAGTCCACAGACATAGTCTCAGGTCCTGGATGTTGTTTCAGGTCTGTGGCTTCATCTCAGATCCATGGGTATAGGCTCAGGCCCACGGGTACCTTATGTCCACAGACATAGGCTCAGGCCCATGGACACAGTTTCAGGTTTGTGGATATAGTCTCAGGTCCGTGGACACAGTCTCAGGCCCGTGGACACAGTGTCAGGCCCGTGGACACAGTGTCAGGCCCGTGGACGCAGTCTCAGGCCCGTGGACACTGTCTCAGGCCCGTGGACACAGTCTCAGGCCCGTGGACACTGTCTCAGGCCCGTGGACACAGTCTCAGGCCCGTGGACACTGTCTCAGCCCCGTGGACATAGTCTCAGGCCCGTGGACACAGTCTCCGGTCCGTGGACACAGTCTCAGGCCCGTGGACACTGTCTCAGGCCTGTGGACACAGTCTTGGACTCGTGGACACAGTGTCAGGCCCGTGGACACAGTCTCAGACCCGTGGACACAGTGTCAGGCCCGTGGACACAGTGTCAGACCCGTGGACACTGTCTCAGGCCCGTGGACACAGTCTCAGACCCGTGGACACAGTCTCAGGCCCGTGGACACAGTCTCAGGCCCGTGGGCACAGTCTCAGGCCCGTGGACATAGTCTCAGGTCCGTGGACACTGTCTCAGGTTCATGGTCACAGTCTCTGGCCAATCGACACTGTCTCAGGTCCATGAACATAGTCTCAGTTCTGTGGACATACAGTGTCTGTGAGAAATGCTTAAATTCCAGATCCTCCCCAGGGCTGTGCATATAATAAGAACTTGCATCCTGATTACTGCTGCAAAAGCACGAAAGATGATTTGCTGATCTGGCTTTCTGTTTTGAGTGCAAGACAAGTAACTCAGAATTCTAAAATACTTGTGAAATCCTAATACCATTTTATTTAACAGACTATAATCCAAGCAAAACCACAGGAAAAAGAGAACACACAAAGGCGAATGAAATATATTCATTTTCCAATTATTATGTTACTTCTGAAGGCGTAAGGTAGTTTCAGCCTTGATCCTTTCTTGCAAATGTGAACATTGCATATACATAAATAAAAATATTTTTATTTAAGTTCAAATATTTACTGTGTACATAACAGGTACACACAACACCGTAAGGCACTAGATGAAGAAGGCCAGCAGGTATACTATGTGATCTTTGCCCTTCACGTGTTAGTGATCTCTTTGGGGGGGTTGACATCTAAAGCTAGAGCTAAAAGTGGGTGAAAAATAACAGAAATCTGGATATCTATGAATCCTCTAGCCACCCATGTCTTGAACCATATGTGCTCTTGAAGGCATGGAGAGTATATGCCTATAAATGCTCAAGTGTCTGTGTAACCACACCTTAGTAGACTTTGAAAGCAATGGCTTCTGTGTGTGTATGTGTATGTATGAATGTATTTACATATGCATTTGTATACATGTATATGTGTGCATGTGTGTGAATTTGCATAACCATCAGCAATGCTCTTTAATCTGATGTTATCCAGACAAGCTAATTGAAATTATGAATTAAAGCAAGGACTCACTAAGCTTTAATATGACCAGCCATACCTTAAATGTTGCATTTTAACTTAAAACATATAAATGTATGTTTATTCTCTAATCATCTGATGTTGACCCAGGGTTATTTATGTACCTTTTGGGCTCACAGATTAAACTTTTATATCATCTTTTATTCCATAAGCATGTTCATCACGTATCCTCTGCGATTTCCAGTTTAAATTTCTAGAAAGTGGAGTAAGACCATATTGCCATTTGCCAGCAATCTCTTTGCTAACAAGACTCAAGACTCCTTATTGATTTTTGCCATTTGTCCCATTTTTCTCAGTGGTCTTGTCCACACCTAGTTGAACTTCCTTTTTCCCCACCTTTCTTATGAATTGTTACAGAAACAGCTTTATTTTGCGCTCATATTTCATTTATTTACATAATCAATTAAATTACAATATTGCAATGACAAGTACAATTGGCACAAACAGATTGGAAACAAACATGGCGGCCTCCTGTTGAGCAGCCACTCAACTGGTTGTTGCTGAAGTGCTTGGGCTCCTAAAGAGAAGCTAGCCAGAGCAGAGTGTTCATCATGGAGGGTGTCAGCCAGATGGTTCGCTTTACAGAATGAATGGAGACCGTTGGCCGATTGTGGGAGTCCGTTAAGATAAAAAAAGAGAATATCCACTCCATGCTTGGTGTTCAGGAGAAACCCTTGCATTGCTGAACCAGACTGTGGATGTCTGGACTATTGCCTTCTCCTGTAGAAACCTAAACACAAATGCCCTCCCTGCCCAAGACAATTTTGTTCCATAAAGACTTATTAAGCTAGGCTTTATCACATATGCCTACTCCCTTTGCTAGACCTTCGGCTGTTAGCAAGACTTGATAAAAACTGAAACTAAGATTTTATAGTTTCAAATGGTGACTCTGCCCCACCCAAGTTAGCTCTTACTGGCGTTTTTAGTTTTGTTATTCTGACTTAAAAGAATAAAGGTGACAATTATGTGATATATGTTCAACTCAAAAAATATTTAATGAATATTTAATGAATGTCAAGTGGGTGGCTTTAAGGAACAGAAATTGATTTTCTCACAGTTCTGGAGGCTAAAAGTCCAAATCAGGGTCTCTACCAAGATGAGTCCTTCCTTGTTGGTAGCCCGGGATGTTTCTTGGTTCCTTGGTGATCCTCACATGGATAGCATCTATCTTTCCTCGTGTGTGTGAGTCTCTGTGTCTAATCTGCTCTTTTTATAACTCTGAAGTGATTAGATATACCCTTCCCAGATAAGATCTGATTAACATCACAAAGAAGGCACTATTTCCAAACAGGAGTGAATCCACAGGTATAAGGGTTAGGATTCCAACATCGTAATCTCATTAAGGGGGAGGGGGCACACAGTTTAATCTGTAACAATGAGCAATTATGTTGTCATTGGGGCAGTAAGAGACTCAAAGATTCCTCCAGGGGCTTACAAGGAACTTATATTGGTTTGAATTTTATGACCTCCATCAAGGTTGCAACCATGCTCCACCTGGACAGTTAGACCAATGAAGAACAGAGCAAGAGCCTTGTGGCTTCTCTCAGTAGGAGCTTTAATGCTCTTTTCACTTATCCCCACCCACTTCACCTCCATCCTCCTTCTTCTACCTGGACAACAAAAAGATAAACATGGGGGGGTGCCTATGTTCTCTGTGTTCAATCTCACTCCCAAATCATGCTTAATATTGTTACTACTACTTCCTACGTTCTCAGATCACTTACAGAGGAGTTTGTCACATCTACGAACAATGAACCTTTAGCTCAAAAGTCCATAGGGGGGGAAAAACATTGCCAGCAAGTCGATTCCAACTCATAGTGACCCTGTAGAGCAGAGTAGAACTGTCCCACAGAGTTTCCAAGGAGCAGCTGGTGGATTCGAACTGCCAACCTTTTGATTAGCAGCCAAACACTTAACCACTGCACCACCAGGGCTCCTAAAAGTTCATACTCGTAAAAAATACTTCCAATCTTCCCCTGAACCAAAGGAGGCACCATTACAAAGTGTTTGGAGCAAGGAAAGCTCCCTGGTTAGTGCTTGTCTACTAAGCTAAAGGTTGGTGATTCAAACCCACTAGAAGAAAGTAGAAGAAAGACCTGACCATCTGCTTCCATAAAGATTGCAGTCAAGAAGACCCTATGGAACAGTTCTATTCTGTAACACATGGGGTCACCATGAGTCAGAATCAACTCTAGGGCAACAGGTTTGGTTTGGGGGTATAGAAGAGCAGGGTCTCTGATGATGGAGGTAGTTCTCGCTCATTCCTCTCTAACTCAGGAGGCAAGATGTACAATCCCAGCCTATTCAAAGTCAATTTCATAGCAGAAAAAAGAATGGCCCAGAAGCTAAATTCTTCACAAGTTGGAGGCAGGAAATCACTATGGACTGAAATGGGAAAACAGAGCCTTAAGGTGTCCTTGGAGTGCTGAGTAGAGCATGTGGCCCAGCTGGAGCAGGGCACTGTGTTGGGAGGAGGGACCTTGGGGGCCTGTGGAAGCGCCATTTTGGTGACTAAATGCGCTGCTCTTCCAGTTCCAGGTCCACCAGCGGGAGTCAAGGCAGCTGCGGCCTCAGCCTCCACGGTCTTTGTGTCCTGGCTTCCCCCTCTCAAGCTGAATGGCATCATCCGGAAGTACACTGTATTCTGCTCCCACCCCTACCCCACAGTAAGTTGGTAAATAACCAAGTGCCTTTCAAGCATCTTCCAGAAGTTAACTGCGAGCATTCATTTTAGACAATTTCATTCCTTTGTTTTCCACATACTTGGGTCTTCCCAGTGGTTTTATTTTCCCCCTGTTGTCTCCACGTGCAAAGCAAAGCCCTCATTTACTCCTCATTTGGACATACCCATCTGAATTGTGATAGGGGACACAATTGTCTAGAATTATTGTTTATTTGGTGAGTTCCCACAAAAAAATGCCTACAGGCTTATCAAAATCAAAACGCAAAGGCCTTATTTGTGCCTTAATTGATAGTCAGTGGACAACACCTATTGATTTTGCTGTTGGACTCATCGTTAAATGCGCTTCCCTCCCTTCCTCCCTCCTCCCTTCTCCTCTGATCTTACCTCCCTGCCCCACGCCCCCCCTCCGCCCCCATCTCCCTTCCCTGTTCCATCCCACACTGAGAAAGAACAGCAGGCAGTCTCCTGTAGTGCTAGAAATGAGGGGATTTTATGAGGATTTATGACCTTTACAGAGTCCCTGGGAGGTGCAAACAGTTAAATGCTCAACTACCGTCTTAGTAGTGCTTATCTGAGTACTGTCTTATCTAGTGCTGTTCTAACAGAAATACCACAAGGGGATGGCTTTAACAGAGAGCAGTTTATTCCCTCACAGTCTAGTAGGCTACAAGTCCAAATTCAGGGCGTCAGCTCCAGGGGAATGCTTTCTCTGTCAGCTCTGGAGAAAGGTCCCTGTCATCAGTCTTCCCCGGGTCTGGGAGCATCTCAGCGCAGGAACCTCAGGTCCAGAGGATGCACTCTGCTCTCAGCACTGCTTTCTTGGTGGTGTGAGGTTCCCATGTGTCTCTGCTCACTTCTCTCTTTTATATCTCAAAAGAAATTGGCTTAAGACACTATCTAATCTTGTAAACCTCATCAGTATAACTGCCTCTGATCCATCTTATTAGATCATAGTGATTGAATTTACAACACATAAGGAAATCACATCAGATTGCAAAATGGTACACAATCATACAATACTGGGAATCATGACCCAGCCACGTTGACAGATGTTTTTGGGGGACACAATTCAATCCATGACAACTACCAACCAAAAAACGTTGGCAGTTCAAACCCACCCAGAGGCACCTAGGAAGAAAGATCTGCTTCCAAAAGGTCATAATGTTGAAAACCCTATGGAGCACAGTTCTACTCTGCAACACAGAGTCACCATGAGTAGAAATCAACTCAATGGCAACTGGTAACTTGTACACATTCCTGAGTGGTGCAAACAGTTAACACGCTCAACTGCTAACCAAAAGGTTGGAGGTTTGAGTCCACCCAGAAGTGCCTTGGAAGAAAGGCCTGGCAATCTACTTTTGAAAAATCAGCCACTGAAAGCCCTATGGAGCACAGTTCTACTCTGACACACGTGGGGCCACCATGAATCGGAGTCAACTAACAGCAGCTAGTTGGTGATGACCCTTACAATTACAATAGCTCCGTTTATTAGGGAGGAATTAAAAGTTAGGGTACTTAAACTAATATTTCAAAGTCGTATTTATTATTATTGCTACTGAATACTAAATGTCAAGTTAGATTGTTTCTTAGTCCAGGTTTAAAGAAAGTATATCAAAATGGAAATTTTATAGAGAAATAGAAACACAAAAACGGCAATCACAATGCCTTACGTCTAAAGGAGTCCTTGGGTGGTGCAAGCAGCTAAGTGCTCATCTGCTAGCCGAAAGGTTGTCAGTTTGGACCCACCCAGGGGCACTTGTGGAAACATGTCTACTCTGCATACATGGGGTCGCCAAGAGTTGGAATCCACTCATCAGCAACTAACATCAGCAACAATTTAAACCCAAAATCAAACAAAGTAAAACAAAACAAAGGTTTATACGCACACTAAATTTCTTATGTCTTCATGGAAGTTATATGATATTTTCTGAGGTGATTGCCATGTTGAATCCATCTTTTTATTGCCTGGCTTCTGGCGTAGAAATTGACATGCGTGGTCATTCAATAAGTATTTATGGAATGAATGTGTGGGCTATTAATCAGTCTTACCTTTAAAAGTGACCCATTTTCCCAAGTCCAGACTCTGCAGGGGGCCGAAGACCACTAGTTCCTCAGACAGTGAGCACAGGTGATCATAGAGGAGTGGGGGAGCACATGGACAGGCCACTAGGATCTCTCCCTCTGCGAGAAAAAAAACAAAAAACAAGTTACATGTTTTACTGTTTGTATGTCAGCAGTGGTACCTCTGGGGATAAAGTAAAAATTTAAATGTAAAATGGTCAGAGATGGTTCTGGAATATTTCTGGGGTTCCTTATTTGGTTTCAAATATGCAGTTAACTTTCACCTGTTGAAGCCTAGTATCCAGCCCAGAGATGCAAGGCAGGACTGATGCTGAGATGACAATGCTGGGCAATCATACTGCTCTACTCAGAGAGGCATTTGACTGAGGACACCCATTCCTCCCTCCCATTGCCCCGTGTCTTCGTTATTTAGTGCTGCTATAATAGCAATACCACACATGGGTGGCTTTAACAAACAGAGATTTATTTCCTCATAGTTTAGGAGTCTAGAAGTCTGAAATCAGGGTGCTGGCTCTAGGGGAAGGCTTTGTCTCTCTGTCAGCTCTGGGGGAAGGTCCTTGTCTTTGAGCTTCTGCTCCTTGACGATCTTCATGCGTCTTGGCATACATTTTCCTCCGTCTCTGCTTCTCTCACTTGCTTGTTGAATCAGCTTGTTAGGTATCTTGAAGGTGATCAGCTTAAGAGACACTCTGCTCTGATATAGCCTCATTAATGTAAAAAAGAAAGCCCTATTCCCAAATGGATTACATCCACATTATAGGGGTAAGGAATTCCAACACATATATTGTATTATTGTCCTCTGTAGCCCTGGTGGCATAGTGGTTAAGAGCGCAGCTGCTAACCAAAAAGGTCAGCAGTTCGAATCTGCCAACTGCTCCTTGGAAACCCTATGGGACAGCTCTATTCTGTCCTATAGGGTCGCTATGAGTTGGAATTGTCTTGAGGGCAATGGGATTTTTTGTTATTGTCATAGAGGTGCTGTAGCAAAGTACCACAAACTGGGTGGCTTAAAAGAACAGAAATGTATTCTGTCACAATTCTGGAGGCTGACAGTCCAAAATCAGGGTGTCAGCCATGTTGATTTCCTTCTAAGGTTCTGAGGGAGAATCTGTTCTATGCCTCTCTCCTAGCTTCTGGTGATGGCAATCCTTGGCATTGCTTGACTTGTAGATGCATCACTCCAATCTCTGCCCCCGTCTTTACATGGCCTCCTTCCTTCGATGT
>NW_004444138.1:2805433-2807506 GCF_000243295.1 Trichechus manatus latirostris | reverse complement strand
TTCATTCATTCATTCATGTGTCTATTTGCTGTTCGGCTCACATCTGCTATTTTGGCTCTGACAAGCTCAAAAGAGACTAACAGTGTTCAGAGAACACCAATGTTCATTCTCATTTTGTCTTCCCAATCTGGTCTTTCTTTCTAAACTAAAATTTCCAATCTGGCATGTTGGAGATTAGTCCTTAATGACTGACACATAGTGAAAGAGCAGGAATATGTGGATGCTATGAGTTGGTTTGGTTCCGTTTCTTCCAGTGTAAGGATTGTTGTTGATAGCTGCCGTTGAGTTGGCCCCTGACTCATGGTGACCCATGCACAATGGGATCAGACCATTGAAATTCATAGGGTTTTCACTGGCTGATTTTTGGAAGTAGATTGCCAGGCCTTTCTTCCTAGTCTGTCAGTCTGGAAGCACCACTGAAATGTGTTCAGCATCATAGCAACACACAAGCCTCCACTGACAGATTGGTACTGGCTGTGCATGAGGTGCACTGGCCAGGAATCAAACCCAGGTCTCCCCCGAAGAAGGTGAAAATTCTACCACAGAATCACTACTGTATCTATTGGATTACATACAATAAAAAATAAAAATAAATAAAGAGAATTCCATATTCTGAAAACATAATAAAGCAGGATGGAGTTGAAATTATTTTCCCAGGGGTTTCCACTGTCTCTTTGTACACAGAACAATGGGATTCGACCTTCTCAACAAGACTATCTCAAAAAAACAAAAACCGACATTAATGAGGTCAAACCAACCAGAAGATACGGGTACAAACTACTGAGTTTTCCACCTTGTTGATGTGTTTATGACAGCTGTCAAGGTGTCTCTGGCTACCTTTTGACTATAATAAAAAGCACTACAGATCTAGAAATATGGTAAATATAATAATCCCAAGGTGCCTGCGGTATTCTGGGCAATACCAATTACTAAGTTTTGCAAGGAGAGACCAGAACCCCGCAGCTGTCCTCGATAAAGCTAAGTGAATTAGAAATGTTCTGATTACGTTTCTATGGCCACATTGCTCTTAGTCTATTTTAAATATCACTTTAAACCATGAGGCCTGTTAAAAATATATATAACAGCATTTACCTCTTCAGCATTTTTCAGGTGTACAATTTGGTGGTATCAATGAAAGTAATCATGTTATGCAACCATCACCCATAGTCCTTGCCAAATTTCCCATCGCCATGTACAGAAACTCACTGCTCACGAGGCCTTTTTAAAAATAAAATACCAATATGCGTAAAGAGAACTAATACATTTATCCTCAGAGGTGTTTGTAAATCTCGTCTATTATTGTGTTTATTAACATGAAATTAACAAGGAACTATAAATACTTGAAAGGGATTTTTTCCCCATCTTGAATTGCTGTAATTTAATTTTAAGTCTGAAAACTGGATTGTATCAAATTTTCTATTGCTTTTAACTGCCTGTGTGTTGAAATAAACACCAGAGGGCAGTATGAGCTCTAGGTAAAAATTTTTCTTGCTCATAAATCTTTTTTTTTTTTTTCCTCATTGAAATGATTTCATAGTGGAATGTAGAACATGGAAAGGATAAATCGGGACACATTGTGTTCTGTAATTTGATCTTCTTTATAAGAGGCCCTGAGCTAACCCTCTTGCTGATAGAAGTTTTCTTCAAAATCCCCAACTCCTCTCTCTTCCTTGCGAAAGGAGCTTGTTAAAGGATAGACTTTTTTTCCCTAACACGTAAAATATATTGTCTAAGCTTGTTACTGTTAGCTGCTGTCAAGTCGGCTCCTGATTCATGGTGACCCTGTGCCCGAGGGAACAAAACGCTGGCTAGTCCTGCACCATCCTCATGATGGTTTATGGGTCAGATCCGTGTGATCCAGGGGGTTTTCACTGACTGATTTTCAGAAGTAGATCACCAGGCCTTTCTTCCTAGTCCATCTTAGTCTGGAAGCTCCACTGAAACCTGTTCAGCATCACAACAACACACAAGCCTCCACTGACAGATAGGTGGTGGCTGAACATGAGGTGCCTTGGCTGGGAATCGAACCCGGGTCTCCTGCATGGAAAGGGAAAATTCTATCACTGAACCACC
>NW_004444138.1:2801072-2803354 GCF_000243295.1 Trichechus manatus latirostris | reverse complement strand
GTGTGTGTGTGTGTCAGGGCCTCCTTGCCTTTTCCCTCTCAGCCTCCATGTAAAAAATGCTATTCTTTAAGCTCACCTTAAACACTACTATTCTATTGCATCATTTTAAGCAGCTGCTATGTTCTAGACACTATGCGCTAAATGCTTTAATATCCATGGTTTTGAACTTCTTTTTTCACGATCCAAAGTAATAAATACATTTTATAATCACAATCCAGTGTAAACTCACAACAAAAATTTCAGGAACCAGACTTATACTTACCACATGTGATGTAATCAGATATTTTCTGTTCTAGTGTGGGTTTTTTTGTTGTTGTTTGATCTAGTCTACTTTTTAAAGGATTGTCATGACCCACAAGTTGCTTCTATCACCCACATTTTAAAAAATACTGTGTTGCATCAATTAATTCTGATGACCACCTTATATGAGATGTTGTTATTATTTTCTTTACGTTACTAATGATGAAATGGAGATAGTGTAATCTGGTGAGGATCACAGAGCTATCGTGATGAAGAGGGGATCTGGAGCCCACAGGTGTCTGAGCCCAGAGTCTGGGCTCTTTACCCTAAGGATCTACCACCTTCCCTGGGAAGCTGGCTCCAACTTGTCTCAGGATCCCCTTGACATTGACATTCAACCTCACTGTCTCAGTTATCTAGTGCTGCTATAACAGAAATACCCCAAGTGGATGGTTTTAGCAAATAGAAATATATTCTCTCACAGTTTAGGAGGCTAGAAATCTGAAATCAGGGCACCAGCTTTAGGGGAACGCTTTCTGTCTCTGTCAGCTCTGGGGGAAGGTCCTTATCTCCTTTCAACAACTGTAGGCCTGGCATTCCTTGGAGATCTCCATGTGTCTTGGCATCAGTCTTTCCCTGGGTCTAGGAGGTTCTCAGCGCAGGGAGCCCGGGTCCTCTTTCTTGAATTGCTGCTCCTAGCTCTTCTTTCTTGGTGATAGTGAAATCCCTCTCTCTCTGTTTACTTCTTTTTTATCTCTTGTAAGATAAAAAGTGATGCAGGCCAAACCCCAGGGAAACTCCTCTTACATCAGATTAAAACTGTGACCTTACTAAAGGTGTTGCGTCTCACCCTAATCCAGCCTCATTAACATCAAAAACATAACCTAATCTTCTTTAATGTGACCTAATCCTGCCTCATTAATACAACAGACATCTCACTCCCAAATGGGACCATAACCACAGGCATAGAGGCTAGGATTTACAACACATGACAAAATGGAGGATAAGCAGATCACAAAATAAAGGACAACCACACAATACTGGGAAGCATGGCCTAGCCAAGGTTGATACATATTTTTGGGAGACACAGTTCAATCCAAGATACTCACTTTGACATAATCATATCCCTTGCATTACTGTTGGACATGAGTAAGGTCTGGCCCCCATAGTTCCCTTTCCGTTTCTTGAGGGCAGGGACCATGTTTCATCACTGTTATGCCTTCCGGAAAGCCTGGTGTTATACTGTGATAGTGGATGCTCAGTAAATGTTGTGCTGGATTATGTTTTATGGATTATGACCGTGAGTCATCCAGTAGAGGTTAAATCATATAATGAAGTCTCTGCTTAATAAGGCAGGAAGGTGTGTTATACACTTTGAGATGCTTTCTATTTCAGAAGGGTTTTGATAAAATCCCTGCGCTTTTAAATAAAGAAGCTCCATTATCTGGAAAAAAAAATCATTGACTTGGAAATCATTCTTCCATAGTTCTATCTAAATGACCTAATGGTGGATTTCTTTTTTTCTGTAATGGCAAAGCTCAAAATTATGTAGATGCTTAAAGCTGGCCTGAGAATAGGCAATCATGTTCCATTTACAGTTATGAAATTAACTGCTCATTCATCAGATCTTTATTGAGTACTTCTATGTGGCAGGCATACTTAGATTCTCTGTGCCCTTGAGATTAACCATAACTTTACTCTAGCCCTTTAGCATTTTATAGAGTCATTTGGCTGAAAGGGATCTAAAAAGTTTCCTTTAGGCAAAGCTACATCTAAGCATCTCAGATATATGAAGATCAATTCAGGTTTTATAAAAACTCTTGTTAAGTATATTCTTGAAGTATTATTAAAGTATTTCCTTTGGAGATACCTTATATTTCATGGCCAATTCTGATGGAATATGGTTCTAATTCATCTTCAAATTACATCTGTTATGGATTGAATGATGTGCCCCTAAAATATGTGTTGGAATCCTAACCCCTATACCTATGGATGTAATCTCATTTGGGAATAGGCTTTTGTTTGTTATGTTAATAAGGCCA
>NW_004444138.1:2789131-2799209 GCF_000243295.1 Trichechus manatus latirostris | reverse complement strand
CCTCCCCAGTCCATCCCTTTAGGAAGGTCTTTGAGTTACAACAGTATCTTATTTTACAGATTAAAAAAGTGAGTGGAATAAAATGGAAATCAGATCTAAATGTGTTATACATAGGAATTAAACAACAAAGACAAATCTTAAGTTGATCCTGCTAACTGCTGACTATTCATGGAATCGAGGCCACTAAATAGAAAGGTTTAAAGTGTTCTGAAATTGCCATTACCTTATAATTAAAAGAGCTATCCATTTTGTTTATTCTGTTTTGGAGGAGGTGTTTTGTTGTTTTTTTTGTTTGTTTGTTTTTGTTTTTAATCACAGTGTAAACATTCTATCTACAACATCCAATCATTCAGGTTATTTAAAATTGCATTTTAATAATTAGATACCAGAGCTTTGTAAGGCAGCATTGCAATATTTCTTTGATAGAATTAGTTTGTCATTAAAAATTTAATTGAAATTGTGGAAAGTGGTATTCTTTTCTCATCAACCTGACACGCTGAATAATTTGATCTGAGCAGCCTGTGACCCCACAGTCTGTCTCCACAGGTTTTATTTCTGTCATATTCACCAAGTTTTTCGGTTGTGATTAACCTCACCTCAGTACAGCGAGTGTGTTCTCAGCCCACCCCAGTTTAGTGGGTGCCAACCCCGTGCAACGCTCTGAACAAGTCCGTGGGAAGCAAGTACAGGGAAGGGAGGGGCACGGGCCCACCCTCTGACAGCCTGAACACAGCAGAGAGAGAAGGTCAGAAGGTGCAAAACCATAACCCAAAGTAGAAAACATTAAGGA
Source organism: Trichechus manatus latirostris (assembly GCF_000243295.1). Classification (NCBI taxonomy): domain Eukaryota; kingdom Metazoa; phylum Chordata; class Mammalia; order Sirenia; family Trichechidae; genus Trichechus; species Trichechus manatus. The sequence continues at coordinate 2,798,419 of NW_004444138.1, read as the reverse complement.
CCATAAAAGACAGGTTAACAAAGGGCAAATATGGCGTAGCACCTGATCGAGGGTATTAGAGAAGATTCTACAAATCCATCTACTGAGCAGTTACTGTGAGCTAAATAGTGGGAGGAACTTGGAAATGAAGTCACCAGTTTGGGGGATGTTGTTGTTAGTGGCTGTCCAGTCCATACCAACTGATGGTAGAACTGAACTCCATAGGGTTTTTTTTGGTTGTAATTTGTTTGGAAGCAGATTGCCAGGCCTTTCTTCTGCAGTGCTTCTGGGTGGGTTTGATCTGCCAACCTTTTGGCCAGTAGCCAAGTGCAACCCTTTGTGCCACTCAGGGACCTCAATTATTGGATAAACATCCAGTTTTATACAAATTGCTAAAGAGCATTTTAAAATAGCTCATTGTTGTTAATTTTGTCTTATTTGCTAGCAAAAGGTATCTGAAAGATGAAAGGAAGAATAGTACATTAATATCACAAGGCAAAAATAATTCTGGAATGAGGCTAGATCTAGAAGACGCTGTTCCCAGACTCTTCAGAGGGTGACCTTGAACCACTAGGAGAAGAATAACTTTCTGGAAATCCTTACACACTTTTGACAAGGATGCTGTCGAGTTTCTTAGAAATCTATGGTTCTGTCCACCAGACCAAAAACAATACAACAAAGAAAAGCAGAACCCTTGAAGTGTGAGCTGCGTGGCTTGGGTGAGTCACGAGGTTTATACCATTATCTGTATTTCCCACTCTCAGTATACTTTTCGGGTAGGCAAACATGTCAAAAGTATTGTAAAAACTTACTATAATTTTTAAACACAAATTCATGAATTTTTGGTTTATTTTTCTAAGCATCTTGAAATATCAACCCATGGCCTCAACAGTGACAGGAAAAGTTTTAGAAAGGGGAATCACATGATTTTGTTTCTAGATTTTAGTAGGACTTTGTCAGAATACTATTGTGCCTCATTTGTTGACAAATCCTCCATGATCAAGTCATGATTGTTTCTCGTTCCTAGATGCCAGGAGCTTACCTTATAGTGTACACTCAGGAATTGAACTCAATAAATTAGTATGAATTCAAACTCAGCAAATATTTATAGAGCTATTACTATTACTAGACATGGCGCTAAGAGCTTCTGCATAGCTTTCTGTACCACAGCCCAAAGGAGAGAACTTAGTACAGAGAGTTTATCTGGCTGGCCCACAGTGTCCTATAACACCTACCATGATCATGACTATTGCCTCTGACATCTTCATACCTCCAGTGCAGTTTGCATGGCACCCCAGCTATGTGGGAGCATGGAAGAACAACATGAACATTTGATTTGTAAGCACAGCATTTGCAATAATTCATTAGATAAACTACACGAATGTTTTATATTTTAAATATGTTTCCTCAAACAGAATACCAGTCTTCCCCAAAAAACACTACGGATTATCCTTGGTGCATATGGTCAGCTGGAGAGTTGAATGAACCCCTCTCTTCTTATTCTGCAATCTCTGAGGGACCAAGAAATAAATTACTTGGTCACCAATTAGAGCCATTCCAACTGAGAAGCAATTAATAATAAATGTTAGGTTAACTCTGCATTCTGATAGAATCAACATGTTTAAATACTTTTAAGATGAGAAAGAACATAGTTTCTTCTAAGATGGCTAATAGGAATTTATGATAGGTGCTGAGTAATTAGGAACCCAGCCCCTGTGCTATCGTGTCAGGCACAGAGTAGATTCAGAAATGAGCTGTGAGGCAGAGTTCCCCATTAAGTTACCCAAGTCATGCCTCATCCCAGAACTAGCTTAATGTTGATTGTTTCTGTATTTCCACCGGGCATGAAATGACTAAGTCTTCCCTTAAAACTAATGTTTAGCCCAATTATAGTAACCCACTCAAAATTAATTCACACTTCAGACAAGATAATATTTTCTAGAATGGCTAACATCACTGTCATAACTCAGAAGCAGACAAGACTAGACAGTTGAAAATCTACCAGAAGAAAATTAAATATTTGAGAAAACCGTATTTCTCTTCTCCCCACAAATCTCTCCTTTCACCATATTTGGTTCACTAATCCCTAATGGAGTTAAGAAGCGATATTGTGAGTTTGTCTTTCTTTATACTACGTTTTTTTTTTAAATCTCATTGCCCTTGAAAGTGAAGTTCTACTTTATTCCTTTCTATTCCCTTCATCTTTGTTTAATACATCAAAGTCTTTGATGTGTCAACATGGCTAATATATCAGGAGAAATCTGGAAATAAAATCAATCCTTTGAATATTCCCACTATTTATGATGGAAGGTCACATAATGAAAAGCGTGTAGAAATTAGCAAGTCAGTTTCAACACTGTTAGATCATTGTGTTAAAAAAATCTGATATCCAATAAAAAGAACATTCATGAAATGTAAATATAATCACCACTATTGTATCTCATGTTAAAATATTGAGGAAAATGTTTCATAAGAAAGCCATATCCACTATCCCTCTTTCTTAGAACAAATATTTTTGACCTCCCTACCCTGAATGGAAGGAGACATGGTGGTGCGCTGGTTAAGCATCCACTGCTAACAGCAAGGTCAGAGGCTGGAATCCACCAGCCATTCCACAGGAGAAAGATATGGCAATCTGCTTCCATAAAGAGTCCAGCCTTGGAAATTCTACAGGGCAGTTAGACTCTGTCCTCCAAGGTCACTGTGAGTTGGAATCGACTTAATGATGATGAGTTTATCTTATTTATTTATTTGTTTATTTATTTAGGACACTGAATGAGCTGATTATTTTTTTTTTCCATTTATGTCTTTTTTTTCTTGCCTGTCACCTCCTTTCAACATTGTTATTATGGTGGAATTATGCACCATCCATAGCTGAGTGATACAGTTTGAAATAAATATTATATAATATGCAGTACATGCCTCTACTAGAGGCATCTCTTGCCTGCAGGGATCCCACTCTAGACATCCAGTGTTACTCTGTCCTACAGGGTCCATGTGTAAGCATCCTTACCCTGTGTCTTAGGGTTCTCTAGAGAACAGAGCCAGAGAGAGAGAGAGATTTATTTCAAGGAAATATATCACAAAGTTGTGGAGGCTGACAAGTCCCAAATCCATAGTGTGTAGGTCAGGTGGAAGGCTGGAGACCTCTGCTGACTCACTGACTCACCAGATTGTGCAGGGGTGGGGGTAGGGGATGGTTGGCAAGTGCAGAATTTGTAGGGCAGGCAGCAGTCCAGAGACTTCTGCAGGCTCATGTCCCAAGATCCATAGGTAGGGCAAGAAGAGTACAGGGTTTAGAGAGTGAGTAGGCTCTGCCAAAATATCTAAATCTATTCTGGAGGCAGACAACACACCCAAGGAAACTCCCCTTTCAACTGATTGGTTGATCGCATCACAGAAAGTGATTGCGTTGCACTGCATTATGGAACAGGAACCAGTGTCTGGCCAAGCCACTGGGAATCAGAGCCTAGTCAAGTCGACACATAAAATTACCCCAACAAACTCTGGAAGTGATGGCCAGCCCCTGACACTATGGGTAGCTTTTAGCCTTCTCAGGTGTGACTTTAGCTACCTATCTCTATGTCCTTCAGACTCCAGTGTCTCTGACTGGTCTCATAGAGCCCAGAGTCTAGGTGGAAATGCACACAGATACCTCTCAACAAAATTCCTTATTCCTGACTTAACCTCTTATAGAGTTCAAGGAAGGCTGATTGGCAAGACATCAGAACCAGCAATTCCTGCATAGGTGGTCTAACATCTCTAATTAAGAAAAGAGATACTAGTATCTTTGAGACTATTTTCACCCTTTTAGTTAATTGCTAAAACTTCAAGACCACAGGAAAAGTCACATTTAATATCCAGTTACATATATTATAAAGAAAATGAATCAACTCTTCAATTGTTTAAATTGTTCATTTGGCAACTTGCTGCTTGCCGTTATACTGAGACCAGGAAAATGGTGCCTGATTATGGCAGTTATGAGGGGAATATACAGGTAGTCCCCAGCTTACGACACATTTGAGTTACGACGAACTGCGCTTATGATCGTCCCTTTTTTTTGTACATTTTATCATTAGTAATATGTACTGTATACAGTGTTGCAGCATATAATTTGCCAAAGTTATCATTCTCATGCAACCCCCAAAGACAAATAAAGGTCAGAGTTATAAAGATACTGATAATAAAAGGCAATAATAATAATAAAATGAAGTATTTGACTTGCATCAGAACCGACTTAAACGATGGAGTTGTTGGAACGGAACCCCGTTGTAATTCAGGGACTACCTGTAGTGGCATCAGAGGGTGATAACATCAGTGAAACCAACTTTCTCAAATAATCAGTCGGAATCACTGAATAGCTTAACTCTGGTTATTTTCCATCTTAAACTGTAGAGAAATGTCTTTCTAATTGGAGGAAATTTCTGTAACTAAATCCTTTTTTAATTATGCTTTTGGTTAACCTTCTATGTAAATGGTGATACAAATATTGTTGCATAAGAAATTGTATTGTTGATTTTAGCCATGCCTTGCATTGCAGGTAAAGATTAAATAAAAATGTGTGTATTTTGGAGGTAATAAAGAATCCATTGTTCCTCATAGGATACGCATTGAAATTTAAGTAAAAGCTATGTACTCTCCACAGAAAATCCTTATTTTATAAATATATTTTAATTCTTTGTTGATGCTTAATGTTCACTAAGAGCAATTGTTATAATTTGCACGTCATTAAGCTTTGCCAAATTAATTTGGCAACAACATAGACTTGGAACATTACAGAATACAAACACATACAGTCATGGGATTATCTCCTCATTTTGCCAGGAATCAAGCCAAACTCCTTCTGAACTTCTGGAGGGATTAGTTTGTCCATGATTCTCTGAAGAAAGGACAAGAGTAGCATATGTGGGGGGCAGCGGGGCACTGAGTGAAAATGCACGCACACACACACACAAATGCGCACTAAAGTGCATAACATGCATCTAAGGAACGTGTGTAAGGGCTATGTAGTCTCCCTTTCATCATCCAATTCTATGTATGTATAAGTTAAATATTTGACAATGAATAACTCTCTAACGTTACTATTTATGGAGGGTGTATAGGATTTTATGACAATTAAGAAGTATAGTTAAGATTTGAGTCTCCTGTTCAGTTGCGGAGCTGGTATCCCAATTTATGCAGCTTACTAACATACATAAGGTTTACTTACCTAACAAAGATAAAAGTAAGTCTTTCATGAATTTGACCACTCATGATTGGCAACGTTGAATGTGAGGAAACATCCCTGTACTTGGAACCAGAAGCGCTGAGCTTAAGCATTTTTCTTTGCTCCTTGTCTGTCCTTGTCACCTCAGTGAGTCACTTACTCTCTCTGAACGTTAGTTTCCTCATCTGTAAAATAGATCTAATATCAGTCTTACCTGCTTCATGTGGCTTCTTTAAGGAACAAAAGTAACCCATATTGGTCTGTCTCTTTGAAGTTCTATCAGTTTTTGCTTAGTATATTTCAAAGCTTTGATATTAAATGCATAAGTGTTTAGAATTGTTATGTCCTCTGGATGAATCGACCCCTTTATTATTATGAAATAAATTTCTTTATCACTGGTAATATTATTTACTATTAAATCTACTTTATCTGATAGTAATATAGCCACTGCAGCTTTCTTGTGGTTAATGTTTTCTACCTTTTTATTTTTAACCTATTTGGGTTTTTACATTTGAAGCATATTTGTTGTTGGCAGCATATAATTGGATATTACTTTGTATCCAGTCTGACAATCTCTGCCTTTTAATTGCGATATTTTAGACCATTTACATTTAATGTAATTGTTGATTTTGTTAGGCATGAATCTGTAACCTTGCTACTTGTTTTTTATTACAACATTCATCCCCTTTTTACTTTTTTTTTTGCCTTCTTTGGATTAATTGAATTTTTATGATCCCATTTTATTTATTTTGTTGACTTATTAGCTATAACTGTTTATATTATAATTTCAGTGATTACTTTAAGGTAAATAGCATACACTTTTAACTTATCACAGTCTAGTTTAAAGTGATATTATATACTTCACATATAGAATAAAAACCTTAAGATAGTATACTTCCACTTTTCCTTTCCCAATCCTGTGCCATTGTTTATGCATTTCTTTTATTCGTGTTATTAACCCCATGTGACAAAGCTATTTTTAAACTCTCAATTATCTTTTAAAGATATTTAAATAATAAGAAAAATCATATATTTATGTATGTAGTTACCATTTCTGGTGCTCTTCCTTCCTTTGTATACATCCATGTTTCTATCTAGTATTATTTTCCTTCTGCCTAACAACTTTCTTTAACATTTCTTGTGGTAATTAATTCCTTCAGCTTCTTTTACACCTGAAAGAGTCTATTTCATTTTCATTTTTGAAATATATATATATATATATATATTTGCTGAATATAGAATTCTAGGCTTATATATATATATATTTTTTTTTTTCTTTCTTTCTGTACTTTCAAGATGTTACTTCCCTGTATTCTTGCTGGATTGTTCTGACAGAAAATCTGCTGTCATTCTTATCTTTCTTGGTCCATATGTAACATGTCTTTTCTTTGGCTACTTTTAAGGTTTTCTGTCTATCACTGTTTTTGATATATATAATTACACTGTGCCTTGGTGTAGTTTTATTCATGTTTTCTTTTGGTGGGGGGTGGTTCATAGAGGGTTCGTAGAGATTCTTGGCCTATGAGTTTATAGTTTCCATCAATTTAGAAAAATTTTCAGCCATTATTTCATCAAACATTTTTTGTGTCCTCTTTCCAACCCCTCCTTGACTGACTCCAGTTAAGCATATATTAATCTGTTTGTTGTAGTTCTACAGCTTTCTAATGCCCTGTTGAGTTGTTGTTTGTTTGTTTTTTAATTCTCTTTTCTTTCTGTGTTTCATTTTGGATAGTTTCTAATACTGTGTGTTCAAGTTCACTAATATTTTTTTTTCCTGCAATATCTAATCTGCTTTTAATCCTATCCAATTTATTTTTCATCTCACGCACTGTACTTTTCATCTCTGGAAGTCTGATTTGTGTCTTTTTATATCTTTCATGTTTCTACTTAATGTTTTGAATGGATACAGTTATGATAACAGTTGTAATGCCCTTGTCTGCTAAACCTAATATCTGTGTCTGTTCTGTGTCAGTTTTAATTTATTATTTTATCTCTTCATTATGATTCACACTTTCCTGCTTCTTCGTATGTCTGGGTTTTCATATATATATTTATATAAAATCACAGATTCATACTTTTAAAGTATACAATTCAGTGGTTTTTAGTATGTTCACAGAGTTGTGCAACCTTCACCACTATCTAATTTTAGAACAGTTTAATCACTCCAGAAAGAAACTCCATACTCATTAGCAGTCACTCCCCATTCTCTTCTCCTACCTCTAGTCCCTGGAAACCACTAATCTACCTTCTGTTTCTGTAGATTTGCCTATTCTGGACATTTCATATAAAGGGAATTATAAATGTGTATTTTTTGTGAATGCCTTCTTTGACTTAGCATAATGTTTTTAAGGTTCATTCATATTGTAACATGAATTCATTTACTTTTTATTCTCGAATAATATTCCATGGTATAGCTATGTCACATTTTGTTTATTAATTCATCTGTTGACGGGCAATTGGGTTGTTCATGCCTGGAAAATGTTGATTGGATGTCAAACTTATGAATTTTATCTTGTTTGATGCTGGATTGTTTTATTTTGTTTTTATTTTTATTCCTGTAAATAGTCTTAACCTTTACTCTGGGATATAGTTACTTAGTTACAGTTTTAGCTTTCTGAATCTTGCTTTTAAGATTTTTAGGCAGGATCAGAACAGTGCTCAATCTAGAGCTAATTATTCCCTACCATCAAGTTAAGACCATTATGTATTATACCCAACACCCCATGAATCTTGAGATTTTCTAAACTGGCTGATAGGAACAGGTACTATTGCCAGGCGTGTGTGAGTGCTGGGTACTATTACCTTTGATTCTTTCAGAGATTTTTTTCCCTGGTTTCATGTAATTTGCCTATATGTATGTATGGATCAGCACTCCACTAAATACCCAAGTGGGACTTGGGACTCTGCTGAACATCTCTTGTGTTCTTTCTCTGTGTAGCTTTCCCTTTTGGTGTTCTGTCCTACAAACTCTAACTTCCTGCCCAGTGTTCTCATTCCTGTCTGAGAATGGAATATGGACCCCATCCAGGAGGAAGTGCTGGGCTCCTCCTGGGTTTTCCTCTCTGTGCTGCGGCCTAGAAATTCTCTCTAAAATGTACGCTGTATTTGCAGGACTGACCTAATTTGTTTCCTATCTTTCAAGAATCGCTGTTCTTTGTTGCCTGATGTAGATGCCTTTCAAATTGTTGTTTCATGTATTTGATGTGTTCCTTGGTTGTTTCACATGAGAGGGTAAATATGGTTCTTATTCCATCTTGGCTGAAAACAGAAGTGTTGTCACAAATAATTGAAAAGCTTAAATTACTCACCAATTAAAGTACTCATTGGTGGCTCCCAAAGCTGCTGCATAGAGAAATGTAAACTATGGCCCAACTAAAATCACCATTATTTTTTTTTTTCCACACTGAAATTCTAGTCTTTTTTAAGGGGATTAGTAGTGGTTTTTATTTGTTATACCAGATAAGGTTTTGGTGGTAACATGTTAATAACCATTTCTTTAGGAAACCTATTTGTGCCATTTACCTCATTGAATTTGGGAACATTTATGTCTCCTCTCACAGGTTATCAGCGAGTTTGAAGCCTCTCCTGACTCATTTTCCTACAGAATTCCTAACCTGAGTCGGAATCGTCAGTACAGCGTCTGGGTGGTGGCTGTGACTTCAGCTGGCAGAGGCAACAGCAGTGAAATCATCACAGTGGAGCCATTAGCTAAAGGTGTGCCACAGTAGTAAGGCCCTCATTTCGCATTGTAATTTGACTGTTTTTTATTTAACATCAAATGTTATCACATTTTAGCCCCAAAATAGGGCTGCTGCTAACCAGCACTGTGCTTTTGTACAAATCAGAAAAGGACTCCCCTATAAGTGAACACAGCACTAAGGGTGAGTGGCTTTGCATCTGCAAGTGTCTTCACAAAAATCAGGAAAAGGAACTCTCACTCACCACTTTGGGTAGGTGAACATCACCATATAGGAGCTTCCCAAGAAAGTTCTGCTTTCATCAAAGTCACGTATCATACTTGTTAAAAAGAAATGTGTATTTTTTGGTCTATGGAATTTGGAAAGTTACAAATATAAGAAAACCATTGACTATTCTTCTAATGA
>NW_004444138.1:2787110-2788466 GCF_000243295.1 Trichechus manatus latirostris | reverse complement strand
TCCTTCTCCAGGGACTGGTCCTCCTTATAATATGTCCAAAGTTGCTAAGAAATAGACAGCATAAAATAATAAGGGGAAAGTAGGAGACCCATTAGGAGGCCAAAGTAGTCATCCAGCATGGCTTGGACTAACGTGGTAGCAGTGAGACTGAAAAAGTGGATGGGAATGGGTCTAAGATAGGTTTTGGATGTAGAACTGACAGAAGTTGGTGATAAATGGGATATGGAGAGGGACATAGCAAGAATTAGCCCAGAATTCTAGCATGAGTTATTGTAGGTGGAGTGTCACGACTGTGGCAGAAGCAGATTTTGAAGCTTGTGAGAGTAGATCAAGAGTTGAAATTTGGACATGTTAAATCTGGGGTGACTGAAAGCTATCAATGTGGAAATGTCTGTGCTGTTAGGTTAGTTGTGGCACTCAAGGGACATTAACTGGAGGTAGAAATGTGAGAGTGGTTAGCATTTAGATGCCTGTGAATTCCCAGATGTGAATGAGGTCATCTGGGAGACAGGATGGAGCTGGACTAGATGAAGGTACAGGACAGAGCTCTGAGGAATGTCAACTTGCATGGGTAAAAGAGAGGAGGAGTTAGTGGCCAAGTAAAATGTGTAAGGCAAGAAAGGAAGGAGAAATCCAGGAGGGTGTTATGTCATGAATTAAAAACAGATGCTTTGAAAAGAAGGAAGTGGTCTACTGGGGCAGCAAGAGAAACAAGACGAAAAAGTGCACACAGAGAACCTCATTTACCTGTGTGAAAGCAGCTGCAGTGGAGAGGTACATGCAGGAGCTAGACTAGGTGAATGGGAATGAGGAAGGAGATGCTTAACAGAAAATTCTTCAAACATACATCATTTAGAAGAAGTGTAAAGAAAGAGAAGAAGCCAGAGGGTCAGGTCCAAAGAAAGGTTCTGATTTTATTTTTCTAATATGTCTGCTATGACAAGATGTTTTTATCATAATAGGAAAAATCCAGTAGAGCGAAGGGGAAGGGAGAGATTGATAGTACAGGAGAAAGAGCAGATGAGCACAGGAGTAAGATTTGGAGGAGGTAGGGGAGTTATCTGAGTACCTGTGGAAGGAATAGATGCCCCTTCTCCACTGGAGGCAACAAGGAAGGAGGACAGGGCAGATGCCGATAGGTTTATAGATTTGGTGGCAGGAAGTGCAGGATTCCCAGCAGTGTCTTCCATTTTGTCTATCAAGTACTAGGTGGTTTGGGGATGGTGAGCGAAGGAGCAGAAGTTTGAGGAGTGGTGGAACAATAGAAAATCATAATTGCAGAGAAGCCAGAGAGGGGGGAGATTTACTAAAGAAGTAGTGAGACTGGCAGAGAATGCTGACAGTCCAGTTGAGATT
>NW_004444138.1:2784255-2786081 GCF_000243295.1 Trichechus manatus latirostris | reverse complement strand
AGTGATTCTCTTGCCTGCTCCAGTTTGAGAGCTGTAAGTCTGGTGTGTTCTGTTGCTTAGTATTGAAATATTTGACTAGGTCCTTTAAACTCCAACTACCTCAAATGTGGGTTAGTTCTAGAAATGTGTGATGGTTTTGAAGATGGAAGTAGCTTTAGTCAGGGTTTTTTAAATTGCTGATGGGAAATCATTTATAAGCCCCAGAATTAATTTAAGGGTTATAACCAGTATTTTAAAGAAGTAAAATGGAATGGAATAGAATAGAGTGGAATAGACTAGACCAAAAAAAAGGATAAAACATACATGTTTTCACTTACACATACACACACACACACAAATATCTATGTGGGTTCTGGGTTTCAATGTGAAAGGTATTTCTTACAGTGGGTTTCTGCTGAAAAGTTTGAATGCCCTGGACTCTAGGTTAATTTCCTTAATCACTCCCATTTTACTGTTGAGAATATTCCCCATCATATAAAATGACAACTGAAAAGTTTGAAAGGGAAAATGCCAAAAACTACTAATGCCAGAAATATGATACTACCTGAACTAGGATCTCTTGTTATCATGATGGAAAATCAGAAATGTTGATAGCAGATAAAGTGGTCCCTGCCTTAGAATACTCCAGTTAATGATAAAATGAAGCACAGTCCATGAGCCATCTCTGAAGAACCTGCCCTAAGGATTGTCCAGGAGTAAAACTCAGACTCTGGAAAATTCAAATTAAGGAGATATTTATTGAGAGTACAAACAATTAAGTTGGGGAGGTGGTGAATCCTACAGGGTAAGATAGACCACTCCACTGACACACAACTGACAAGGATTTATAAAGACAAAAACCACAGGGATATGTGGTACAGATAAAGCTATCTTCATTGGCTGGCATTGCTACCGTGCAGAGAGGTACAGCTAAAACACTTCTGACTGGTTGACATTGCTGCAGGCAAATAGGGTACAGAGAGGTACAGCTAAAATGTTTCTGATTGGTTGACACTTGTGTTAGTTAGCACAAAGGCATAGAAAATTACAAGTGTGGCAAGGAAAGTCAAGGGGGTATCTTCTGAGAATTGACTGGCCACAAAACTAGTTGCGGGTACAGCTGATTCCTGGAACATATGAGAATAATCTACTAGTATATCTTAGTTTGCAAGGTCTGCAAGGGAAAGTTCTGCAGAGAACAAGTATATATAAGTATATAAGTATATATAAGATGGAGTCACTCTTGCTCCCTTGTCATGAGTCCAGGCTAGGCCAAGAGCCTGTTTTTAGATTGTTCCCTTTATCATTCCCTCCTTTTCATCAAGAGTTTTTTCCAGGAATTCATTGATCACCATCATAAGAGTCTTCTTCATAGACTTACTTTCCTTGATTGCCTATTTAGGATAGGCTTTTAAGACTCCAGATGCTATCTTTAAGAGAGTGATGGGAATTGTTACCTTGCCATATGTAGAGCCTCATCTTCAGGATGAGCTAGTCTCATGTCGTCCATAAAGAAGTAGCCTGTCTTCTGTAAGGGCTTGGTGGTAGAATGGGTTATGGGTAGTTGCTTACCTTTCTAAGCTGTTTAAAACCCTGGATGCTATCAGACAAATAATGGGGCTTGGATGTCATTAGCTGGATATCCAGACACCACTGCAGGTGCCTTCACCATGCTATTTAAAAGTTTTAGAGGGATGACTGGGAGGAAGGCCAGATTTAAAGAGGAACCAGTTGGCCTAGGCAAGGACTTAAGTTAGGGAACAGGTGTGTCTTCAGTGGTCTCGATAGTTTTTTCAAAGTACATGACACATTGTCTGTGAGTAGAGGTGAATGCTTGGGCACAGAAC
>NW_004444138.1:2782415-2783879 GCF_000243295.1 Trichechus manatus latirostris | reverse complement strand
TGGAAGAAGCTAATGGATTTGAATTTTCATGTACAGCTGTTGGAGTGGGATTACCGATCCAGCATTTAGTCAGACTACCGGCCCTAGCTACTGATTAGGATAAACTTACAAAAGCATTGTTTTCCTATGTGCTAATAGAGATTATTGAGAGCAGAAAATTAAGGCCTAGGAAGAACTTCACAACGTTAAAATAGTAACTAGGACACCGTAACAGATAATAAATCAATGACTAGCATTAAAGAAAAGGGTTTTAGGTTTACAAGGAAAAATAAAATGTTTTGCTAGGTATAATACCAAAATGATGCAATAAAAAACAGAATGATTATGAGTATGAAGCAAATTGCAACAATATCGATAGTCTGCACGGAAACGAACAATAGTAAAATTTGTTTAAATAAAGTCCAGCTTGGTTAGGAACCATGTGTTATACAAGCCCATTCCAGAGGTCTTGGGAGGAGCTGTCCATTCCAGATGTCTTCTGCTTTTGATCTCCAGGTCGTTGACATCTGAGTTTGAGTCCTTCCATGAGTTAGTTTAGGCGGGGGTGAGGGGGTGGGGAGGGTGGGGTGCATTCTTCTTCAGTTGAGAGAGGTGGATCCAGGTCTTGACCCCCTGTAATTTGGCAGTGTGTTTGTTGGAAAGACTAGGTATAGTCCTTTCCAGCGAGCCTTGAGAGAATTTTTCAATTGATGTCTTTTCCAATAAACATAGTCTCCAGATTGAATATAAGGTAATTTAGATATATCTGGCTTTTGAGTGTCACATGCCTCTTTGACATGTGGAGAATACTTTTTCAAAGCAAAATTAAGTATGGCAGATATGGCATTTTATAATAATAGAAACGATGAGAAAGATTCCAAAGTAAAGTAGTGGCAATAAACCTTAAGAGGAAAACTAATTATTTATAAAATCAGTTAAGGGAGGAACAGAATTGTTAAGATTCAGTATTAACAATCAGTTTTAGTGATGGCATAGGTGCCTTTTTGTACAGTAGTAAAGATGTCAAGGGCCATTCTATTTTGAAGAACTATTTCTCTCACTATAGTTATTTTCAGCATTCCTTTCTTGGAGTCCACAGGTGGAATTATATAACATATTCTGAATATATTTAGTTAGAACTTTGACATGTGCTATAACATCTTTTCATCCATAGGACATTCTGTAGCCAACACAATATTATTTGTTATTGAAATAACTGATTTTTATATTAAAAGAAAAGGAAATAAAAATGGTTTCCTATATCTGGAAATTAGAACATTGAATATCAGCAATATTCTCATAATAATTTTATAGTAATTCTTTTAGTTTACCCAATCCTATATGGTTACTTTCAATTCCATGCAATTTCAGATCGGTAGCAGTCTGAAAACCCCATTAGTTACTGCATGAGAGTCCTGAAAATCTTGATTTAGTCCAATTGTGTCCATATTCAAAATATTACAGTCCTTTTCCTGAGTCTGATAT
>NW_004444138.1:2776089-2777685 GCF_000243295.1 Trichechus manatus latirostris | reverse complement strand
CTAAAATAAAGGAAGGAACTTGCCACTGGCTCCTGTTCATGCCCCAGAAATCAGGATCCCAATGTTTAGTAAAGATCAGGCAGGTCATTTTGGCTCTGGAAGACTTGTGTCTTGGTTATCTGCCAGCCTTTTTAACTAAGACAAGAGGTACCACTAGGAACCTGTCACTGCTCGACACCTCTGGTCTTTAAATCTGGAGGCCCCTTCTCATGCAGGTCCACCCTAGACTTTTTCCTCTCTACCTTCTGGACCTTCTGGCTACTCTAGGACTGAGCCAATACTGGACACCCCTGACAGATCCTCCTCTTTGGACATCCGAGTCATTGTCCCAAGAAAATGATTGTTCTTCAAGAGAGACCATTCTGCAAATGTTCATTTTCCCTAATGTTTGTGCTGAAGATCAAGTTGCTGTAATAAAGACAGGAAAATACCACAAAATTGGTAAATAGAAGTTGTTATAGTTTTATTTCTTCCTGCCTTTCGGAGCTTTATGTTTTGTGGTCTCTATTCTCTCAGATATTAAAAGTATGTTTTAATGTGCAGTTTTGGTGTTGAGAGAAATTGCTTAATAAAGTGCTCTGGAAAAATAATTGGGTTCATAGAAAACACAGCTTGTAGCTCTTGGCTTATGAAGCCCCAAATATTTAATTTGGGCTTCATGTGTTTAGTCAATGGAAAGAAAGAAAAAAAAAAAGCTACAATGAAGATTTTCAGCTATTTGTTTGTATGTTCTTACAATAAAAATCCCTTATATCCCTGATACCAGAGAACAGTGTTAACAGCTGTAACATTAATGGATAATGCTGCAGTCACCTTTTTATTTATGTGTTGCTCTATTTGGGAGGGTCATTTTGACCTCTGCTGTAGACAATCCTGTGAAGTAATTGGGTTTCCACTGTGTTTGGTCTTCCAGCTCCTGCACGAATCCTGACCTTCAGTGGGACAGTGACAACTCCATGGATGAAAGATATTGCCTTGCCTTGTAAAGCTGTTGGGGACCCTTCTCCCGCAGTAAAGTGGATGAAAGACAGGTAACCAGTAACCCAATGTACGCTTTTAGTTAAACCCTAAAAGATTACGTGGGACAACCTTGTGTTGGGTCTGGCAGTCTTCTGAGTTGTATTCATTAACATTAGTGAATGCTCCAGAAAATCTGCTAACCCTATTGAGATAGCGATAAGAGGAGGGAAATCTAAACTTTAGTAATTAAAGGAGCAGATTTATTATGTCAGTCCTCTATAAATTCAGAGTCGTTAAATTCTCAAGAGAATGCAAGGACAATAGTTTAACCGATCCAGTAATCTTTGTGGAAGTTGGCTGTATCTTATCACGTAATTTATCTGTATAACTGAGGTGAATGTACCCAAGGTTATGGTGAGACTTTGCATTTATCTCCTCTCCTTCCAGGATAATAGACCAACCATCCCTAACTCACCTGCTCTGAGAAATATCCTATAGAAATAAAATGCATTAGGACTTTGCAAGTATAAAATCTGATTTTCCGTACTTTATAGTAATTATTAAAATAATAGCAGCCAAAACAGAAGGAAGAAAATGGGTAACTTTATAACTTTTTAAAGTGCTTTATCTCATTCA
>NW_004444138.1:2772130-2774143 GCF_000243295.1 Trichechus manatus latirostris | reverse complement strand
CATTGGTTAACAACCCACCGACATGTCAACACTCTCCCAGATACTTGGTTCTTTTTATCATATAATCATAGTTTAGTTATTACCTGATACAAGAAATATTAAGCTTCCAGATTGGATTGTTTGCTTTCAAGAAAGTCTGTATGCTTTTCCTCAACTTCAGCTAATTTTGGTTGTAATTTCTTTAATCTGTGCATTTTTTTTCCTGTGAGGTAGTAACGGGACACCCAGTCTAGTAATGATTGACGGGCGAAGGAGCATCTTTAGCAACGGAAGCTTCATTATCCGCACGGTGAAAGCAGAAGATTCTGGCTATTACAGCTGCATCGCTAACAACAATTGGGGATCCGATGAAATTATTTTAAATTTACAAGTACAAGGTACGAAAATTTGAGACTCTTTTTAATGTTATCTTTTGCATGTTCGTAAGCATACTTTTATGCAAAAACTCAGATTAAACAAATGTAAAAATCAAAATAAAGAACTAATTGCTATTTTCGTATTACAATAAAATACGTGTTCATTTTAGAAAATATAATTAGGCAAATCAAAGAAGGTAAAACAGCTTTCATAATCCCAGAGCTAGCACTGAGTCTAATCTCTTTTTTATTTATATGTGCATCTCTGAAAAAGTTCTTCATTAAGAAGGTATTAAAATTTCCGTGAACTGTGCTGTGTAAGCGTGTGTAACCCAGAAGGCATAAACAAAAATTTTAAAATGATAAATCTGAATCATACTGTACATCGGCTAATTAAGTCAATTTTTATATGCAATATAAGTAAAAAGGGAACTTACTGAAACTCTAAGTATATTGCTAAAATATCTAGCAGTGTATTGAATACAGGGCGTTTCATTTTTTCTTGATATTGTTTACAAAAAATACACAGCGATTTCAAAAGTTCTTTGTATTAAAATTGTGTACAAAATTCCCAAACAACTACTGAGCTGGTTTTGATATTTTATTAGTAGAAAAATCAAAGTATAGGCTGCTTTGAATTATGTGTTGTCAGGTTAAAAAACTACAGCCAGTAAAAATAAAATCAATATTGTCCTCAGCAGTGGTAAGCAGGGTAGTGGTGGGGAGTGAGAGGAGAGGAGGAAGATGACATTTAAAAAAAAATACGGCAAAACTGATCTGGAATTTCAAGTAAATTAAAGTCTGGAGAATTTCAGGGTGTTTTAGGAAATAGATACTCTATTATGACTCAAAAGGGATGGGTCAGTTGATCAGGCCTTTGGGTCAATACATCAGGCTGCTTCTCTCAGAGGAAGACAGAAGGATATTGTATGTGAAGTTTTCTATGCAAGTTGGATAATCTGATTCTGAGTTTCACCATTTTCTTTGGTGCTCTGTCCTCAGAGCCAATTCAAAAGAATATTGATACTTATTGGTTAGAAGAAGTCTGTATTCTTCAAGCCTTGCATGAGCTTTCAAGTTCAAGTGCTGCAGCTCAGTGGCACACTTTTGATCTTCAGGGCTGAGGGGATGCACGTGTGTGTGTGCGTGTGTGTGTGTGTGTGTGTGTGTGTGTAGAAAGAGAGAGAGACTATGGTCGATACAAACAGTTAAGCACTTGAAAAATTGACAGTTTAAGTCCACTCAGAGGTGCCTTGGAAGAAAGGCCTGGCGATGTACTTCTGAAAAACCAGCAATTGAAAACTCTATAGAGCACGGTTCTACCCTGGCACACATGGTGTTGCCATGAGTCTGGGTTGACTCAACGGCAACTGGTTCGCTATATTAAAAAAAACCACCTCAAATCCATTGGCGTCAGGTCGATTCTGACTCATGGTGACCCTATGTGTTACAGAGTAGAACTGCTCCATAGGGTTTTCTTTATGCAAACAGATCATCAGGCCTTTTTTCAATGGCACTGCTGAGTGGGTTCAAACCATGAACCTTTAGGTTAGTAGTGGAGCACAAACTGTTTGAGTCACCCAGGGACACCTGCTGTCTGCTTCTCTCCCTTTCTCTTTCCATTCCCAAGAAGAACAGAACAGCTAAGTAGATGCCA
>NW_004444138.1:2757151-2771049 GCF_000243295.1 Trichechus manatus latirostris | reverse complement strand
AATCCATGACACACACCTTCATCAAATAATTGCTGTGTGTTAGTTTATTCTCCCCAAAATTACAGCACATAATTAACTCCTCCATTACCTAAACAAGAAACCACACATCTATTTTTATGGTATTTGTTGAATCTCAAATCATTCATGCAAGGAATTCCATTCACAAAACTATTACTGTGCATTCAATCTTGTTAAACATTAACAAATGCACAAAGGAAAAAAAAGTTGTGTTATCTCTCCCCCGAGATTCTGAATACTGTTTTCTTCTCCACTTTCTCAACACTATGTCATTCATTCATTCATTCATTTATGTATTCGATCATTCGAGTAAGCCCCAGTTACTATTCTGACTTATAAAGATTGAAGACAAAGAACCTCGAGTTAGATGGGAAACAATCTCTTTGTACAAAGCTATTGCAATTTGTGCACAGTAGGAAAGAATAAACAAGGTCTATACTGAAAGGCATGAGACAGCTTGATAATTCTAGAATATGTGGAGTTGGGAGATATCGTTTTGAGCAAGTTTATTGGGAAAGGTTGTTGTTATTTGCCGCGGAGTTGATTCTGACTCATGGCAACCCTATGTGTGCAGAGAACTATACTCCATGGGATTCTTGTTGTTTTCTTTTAATTTTATTGTGCTTTAGGTGAAAATGTGTAGCTCAAGTTAATTTCTCATTCAAAAATGTATACACATATTGTTTCATAACATTAGTTGCAATCCTCACGATGTGACAACATACTCCCCATTTCCACCTTGGGTTCCCTATGTCCATTCATCCAGTTCTTGGCCCTTCCTGCTTTCTCGTCTTGCTTTTGGGCAGATGTTGCCCATTTGGACTCCTATATATACTTGATTGAATTAAGAAGCACGTTCCTCATGTGTGTTATTGTTTGTTTTATAGGGCTGTCTAATCTTTGTCTGAAAAGTGGGCTTTGGGAGTAGTTTCAGTTCTGAGTTAGCAGAGTGTCTGGGGGCCATAGTCTCGAGGCTTCCTCCAGTCTCTGTCAGACCAGGAAGTCTGGACTTTTTTTGTGATTTTGAATTTTGTTCTACATTTTTCTACCACTCTGTTTAGGGCTTCATGTTGTGATCTCTGTCAGAGCAGTTGGTGGTGGTAGCAGGGCACCATCTAGTTCAGGGCTCAGGCTGGTGGAGGCTGTGGTTCATGTGGTCCTTTAGTCCTTTGGGCCAATATTTTCCTTCTGTCTTTGGTTTTCTTCATTCTCCTTTGCTCCAGATGGGATGGGACCGATAGATATATCTTAGATAGCCGATCAAAAGCTTTTAAGATCCTAGATGCTGCTCACCAAAGTGGGATGTAGAACATTTTCTTTATGAACTATGTTATGCCAATTGACCTAGATGTCCCCCAAGACTATGGTCCCCAGCCCCCAGCCCCAGCAACTTGGTCCTTCGAGATGTTTGGATGTGTCTAGTAAACTTCTATGCCTTTGCTTTGGTCAAGTTGTGTTGACTTCCCCTATATTGTGTTGTCTTTCCCTTCACCAAAGTTGATACTCGTCTACTATCTAGTGATTGTCCCTCCCCCGACCCTTGTAACCATCAAATAATATTTTTTTTCTGTGTGTAAACCTTTTATTTAGTTCTTATAGTACTGGTCTCCTATAATGTTTGTCCTTTTTGACTGCCTTACTTCACTGAGCTTAATGCACTCCTGTAAAAATGGCGTCGGGGCAGCGTCACAAGAGGAAAGGAGAATCAAGATCAACAGCCCAAGGCTGATTCCTATGAGGTGGAGATCAAATATGCCTCCTCTCTTTCTCTCTTCCTGTCTACCTCTTGGTCTCCTGGTTCCAGGAACTTCTCAGCACAGGGATCCTGAGTCCAAAGGACACACTCCACTGTTGGCTATTCTTCCTTGGTGGTGGTGGGATCCTCTCTTTCCAGCCTCTGGGATGGCTCATTTCAAGCCCAGTTGGATAGCAAAACTGACCAATGGCCTTGGTGGACCACAGTTATCCTATTTGCACAGTCCCACCCAATCACTTGAGTGGGGGTTATAAGGCCTTGGTGAGAAAGGCCAGATAAAGGTGATCCATCACACCACACCTCCAGATTCATCCCTGTTGTGAGATGTTGCATGGATTTATCATTGTTCTTTATCGTGGCATAGTATCCCATTGTGTGTATGTTCCATAATTTGTTTATCCATTCATCTGCTGATGGGCATTTAGAGTGTTTCCATCTTTTTGCTATTGTGAATAGTACTACAATGAACATAGGTGTGAATGTGTCTATTCATGTGGCAGCTCTTATTTCTCTAGGGTATTTTCCTAGGAGTGGGATTGCTTGATCATATGATATTTCTATTTCTAGCTTTTTAAGGAAGCAGCATATAGTTTTCCAAAATTGTTGTACCGTTTTACATTCCCACCAGCAGTGCCTAAGAGTTCCAATCTCCCTGCAACCTCTCCAACATTCGTTCTTGTCTTTTTTTTTTATTAGCTCCAGTGTTGTCAGGATGAGATGGTACCTCATTGTAATTTTGATTTGCATTTCTCTAATGGCTAATGGGGAGCGCTGGTGGTGCAGTGGTTAAGAGTTCAGCTAACCAAAACATTGGCAGCTCAAATCCATCAGCCACTCTTTGGAAATTATGGGGCAGTTGGCTAATGATCGTGAAAATTTCTTCATGTGTCTGTTAGCCGTCTGAGTGTCTTTGGTAAAGTGTCTGTTCATATCCTTTGACCTTTTTTTTACCGGATTATTTGACTTTTTGTTATTGAGGTGTTGAAATATTTTGTAGATTTTAGAGATTAGACCCTTGTCGGATATGTCATAGCCAAAAAATTTTTTACCAGTCTGTAAGTTCTTTTTTTCCTCTTTTGGTGAAGTCTTTTTATGAGCATAATTATTTAATTTTTAAGAGCTCCCAGTTATCTAGTTCATCTTCTTCTTCTGATGTTCGTGTGTTGTTAGTCGACATTTTTTATTCTATTTATTCCATGTATTAGGGCCCCTAATGTTGTCACTATTTTTTCTTCTATGATCTTTATCACTTTAGATTTTATATTTAGGTCTTTGATCCATTTTGAGTTAGTTTTTGTGTATGGTGTCAGGTATGGGTTTTGTTTCATTTTTTTACAGATGGACATCCAGTTTTATCAGTACCGTTTGTTAAAGAGACTGTCTTTTCCTCATTTAACGGACTTTGGCCCTTTGTCAAATATCAGCTGCTCATAGATGGATGGATTTATGTCTGGGTTCTCAATTCTGTTCCATTGGTCTATGTGTCTGTTGTACCGGTGCCAGGCTGTTTTGACTACCATGGCTGTATAATAGGTTCTAAGATCAGGTAGCGTGAGGCCTCCCACTTTGTTCTTCTCTTTAGTAGTGCTTTACTTATCCAGGGCATCTTCCCTTTCCACATGAAGTTGGTGATTTGTTTCTCTAATACTTCTGGAATTTGAATGGGGATTGCATTGTATCTGTAGATCGCTTTGGGTCTATAAGGTTTTTGAGGCTGTGTCCTTTCAGAAGCAGATGGCTGGGACTATCTTCTGAGGCATCTCTGGTTGTGTTCAAACTGCCAACCTTTTGACTAATAGTCAAGCACTTAAATGTTTGTGCCACCCAGGGACTCTGTGGAACAAGGAAAGGGAGTTAATCCAGAGGAAGAGACTGAAGATGCAGAGGAAGGAGGGCTTGAGTGACTAAAAAAGGTCCCTGACAAGGTGGGAGAGGATGGGAAGACTTATGATGGCAGGAGACATCCTTTCTTCTGAGGGAGGAGGAAGGATGAGGGGACAACTGGAAATGGAGGGACACTTTGCTGTGAAGTTGGTGGTGTATGGGGACTGGATCCTTCCAGCTCCTGAGGCCTAGTTGTCACACCTCTTCCCAGCTTTCCACCAAGTGACCAAAGATGTGCTGGGAATATTTACATGCCGTGGAAGTTAGCAAATGCTACAAATCAGGCCTAACTGTTTTTGTTTTTGTTTTTGTTTAAGAGCCAGTTGTTAAATATTTATCAGCACTCCACCAGGTGAAGGGAAGGAGCTTCACTTTTTTTTTAGGAAAAATAGGTTGGATTATTTTAAAAAATAGTTGCATGATTAGAGTTGAGGATGTAGTTGTGGGTTGGAGAAGAGTGAAAAAGATCATAACAGCTGCAGTGTGAAATGCAACAGGGAGTCATTAATAAATGAACAAAGTAATTGCCATGCAGCAGTGTGGACCCAGCTGCAGATAATACCACAAATTGTAGCAGTCA
Source organism: Trichechus manatus latirostris (assembly GCF_000243295.1). Taxonomy (NCBI): domain Eukaryota; kingdom Metazoa; phylum Chordata; class Mammalia; order Sirenia; family Trichechidae; genus Trichechus; species Trichechus manatus. Next base: position 2,766,811 of record NW_004444138.1, on the reverse strand, counting down.
CAGTGATCACAGTGACTTTCTGAAGTGATGCTGGACAGCTGGGAAGAAGAGTGGATCATGGGATACCAAGGCTGGTGACTGCCAAGGCAAGTGTGGTTGGGAGTCTCACACTTCTGTAAGGGATTCTAGGCTTCTGGTAAGAGGATTCCTGAAATGTATACCAAAGGTTCTAGGCTGGTTAGAGGACCTCCTCCTTATAGGGAAAAAAAAAAAAGAAAAATGAGGCACTTGGAGAAGGGTTGAGGAGTCCTGGGGCTCTAGGCTCAAATGAAGGGAAGTTTGGGTTCTGCAAGTGTGTGAGAGTGGGGGAAGGAGAACAAGAAGAGTGTCAGCATGGTAGATCTTAGAGATGAAGCCCATCTTAGTGATAAAGAGTTTCCAAGACAAAGGCAACCAGTAGGTGCCTGAAATGTTGCATTTGTCACAGCCATTGGCATCGAGGAGGAGTCATGAGTCAAAATGTGTCCATGATGGAGGACACTGATGTCACGGAGGACAAAAGCAGGGAACAGGGATCTGTGTTTGCACATCACCAAGGAGTAGAGATCTCCCATTAAAACAAAGAAAAGAAAAACCCATTGCCGTCGAGTTGATTCTAACTGCTGGTGACCCCATGTGTGACAGAGTAGAACTGTGATCCATAGGGTTTTCTATGGCTCATTTTTCAGAAGTAGACTGCCAGGCCTTTCTTCTGAATAGGGAGTTTAGATGGTAGAAATGAGAAGATGAGAGCAGTCCTCCTGACATGCAGAGCACAGAGGAGGCGATGCAGGTGTTGCTGGATGGAGGGCTGGACATGCAGTGGGAGCACTGAGTATACAGGCCCATCACTCACCTGTCAGGTAGCGAAGGAGCTGAGAGGATGCAGATCAGGACCACAGAGGAGAGTAGATGAGGCTTGGGAAAGAGAAGGCACCCATGGCTTCAGAGAACCCGAGGGGAGGGAAGGATGAAAGGACACATAAAGGTCCTGACCATGACCGCAGAAGATGGGTGCTCTCCATCCGAGGGGAGTGACAAGCACGTGATGCTGCCCTTTTGGGCTTAGGAATCATTGTAGTGTGTGGGGTGAGACCTGTTTTGCCTGTGGTAAAAATGGTGTTCCCAGGGCGGGATAGAAGATAACAGTCATTGGTATACAGATACCATGTGCCTGATGGGCTAGTCCAGGCTGCATGAGTGTGAACTTTTAGGAGTAGAGAGGGATAGAGCAACGAAGATGTGTTTGTCCCCTGGAACATTGTTGGGAGTAGCAGGATTGAAGGATACAAGAGGTGACGAGGAGTGTTTCAGTATCACACAGAATCTAAGAACACAGGCTCCAGAATCCGACAGTGAGGTTTGAATCTTACTCACATGTCTGTGTGCTCATTACTTAAACTCTCTGGACCTCAGTGTCTTCTTCTGTGATGTGAGGATAATAATCACTGTTTCACAGGGCTAAATGAGATTATGTGAGTAAAGGGCTTAGGACAATGCCTGGCACGTAGTTGTCGTTAGGTTGTTGTTAGGTGCCGTTGAGTTAGTTCTGACTCATAGTGACCCTGTGTACAACAGAATGAAACTCTGCCTGGTCCTGTGCCATCTTCAGAATTATTGTTATGCTTGAGCCCATTGTTGCAGCCACTGTGTCAATCCATCTCCTTGAGGGTCTTCCTCTTTTTTGCTGAACCTCTACCTTACCGAGCATGATGTCCTTCTCCAGGGACCAGTCCCTCCTGATAACATGTCCAAAGTATGTGAGATGAAGTCTTGTCATCCTTGCTTCTAAGGAGCGTTCTGACTGTACTTCTTCCAAGACAGAATTGCTCGTTCTTCTGGTAGTCCATGGTCTATTCAGTATGCTTCACCAACACCACAGTTCAAAGGCATCAATTCTTCCTTGGTATTCCTCATTCATTGTCCAGCTTAGTTAGTTAGCACATAGTTAGTGCTCAAGAAATGGACGGTTGTGTTAGTAGCAGAAGTAGAGGTAATTGGAATCATGTGGAGAAATGAATTATTGAAGGAATTTTTTAAATAAAGGAGAAGCCAGGTTACCACTGAAAGACTGGGCTGGCTTAGGATTTACAACAAATTCCTCTTGTGACTGGACTGCAAACTCCAGGAGTCTAGAGGGAGGGAGAGTGGTTGAGTAGATTCCCACTCCAGTTGATAGCATATCCCTTTTCCAGAGCTTTGGTTCTCCTAACAATACCTCAGCATCAGCCTCTCCCTGGCCAAGGATTCGAGCCCGTATGCTTTGAAGGTCAGATACTTAGAGTCTTAGTGCTCATTCCCAGCTGCCCAGCACGGCTTTTAAAAAGGAGTGGGCAGAAAGCGGCTTTATTTTCACCACACTATCCAGCAATACCATCATGGTAATGGGGGCCTAAATACCTCACTCGTCAATTTACCATTGCAGCATGTTTCCCAGCCTGGACTAAATTTCCTGGAATCAGGAAGATTTAAAATCTTCTCTTCTGAAGATGCTTGAATCCTGAGAACCTTCATTGTATTACCCATTCAAGATTGTCTTAGTTTCTTGGTGCTTCTATAACAGAAATACCACAAGTGGATGGTTTTAACAAACAGAAATTTATTTTCACACAGTTCAGGAGGCCAGGAGTCCGAATCCAGGGCGCAGGCTCTAGGGGAAGGCTCCCTCTGTCTGCTCTGGGGGAAAATCCTTGTCTCAGCTTCTCCAGGGGCATTCCTTGGAGATTCCACGTGGTATCTGTCTTCCTTGCTTTTGCTTGCTTGTCTGTGTGCCTAATGGGCTCCTTTTATAACTCAAAAGTGATTGGCTTAATTAAATACAGCCTACACTGATGAGCTTCATTAACATAACAAAAGTACAGAGGTTAGGATTTACAACACATATTTTTGAGGGACACAATTCAATCCATAACAAAAATGCAAACATCAGCCAACCTCAAGTAGGAAGCAAACATGCTCATTTGAATCTTTCTCATTTTCTGAAGGATACATATTGCAGTACTCTGAGGATAACAGTGAGCAGTGGGGAAGCTTTCCCATCAGCCCAAGTGAACGCTCTTACCGCCTGGAAAATCTGAAATGTGGTACTTGGTATAAGTTCACTCTTACCGCCCAAAACGGAGTGGGACCAGGGCGCATAAGTGAAATCATAGAAGCAAAAACATTAGGGAAAGGTATGTATGCACCCTGTTTCTAGGTTTTCTGTTTTTGAGGTAGAAGGGGAGATTTGAATCCTAAGAGATTCATAGTATATTTGTATGTTTGCTTGTGTATCTGAACATTGTTATTCCAAAAAATGGATTTGGCAGTGCTATAGTATAATGAAAGAGATGGCTAGCTCTTAACGAGTACTGCAGTGCTCCCTTTTCATTATTTCATTTGCAGTTAGAAAGAAGATTATCATTGGGAAATCAGGGTGTCGCCCAGGTTGGGCAGCAATGAAATGGGGAGTTTGTTTTCTCAACCCTTTCGGTGGGACCTTCACCGTTAGTCACTATTCCCCCTCCCTCAGTCTATCTATAATTTTCACATTGCCTCTAAGTCTTCCTTTACAGGGAGGAAGTGACCGGGATAAATTCTTAGCACTTCAATATGAGTTCCTTTTTTATCTGAAAAGCAGAACTTCAAGGAGATGAACCCCAGGGCAGTAAAGTTCAACAGTGAAATTGGAGGCCTGGGAATGCCAGGAAGATGAGGGGATCTTAGCTGTGTGAGAGTTTAGTGAGGAAGGTGAAGATAGAGTCTTTGTAGGTTCCCCTCACACCCAAATCTGACCAGGAGGTACAGGTTCAGATGGCAGGAGAGCAAGAGGACAGATGGAGAGGCCATTATTTGACTGAGTTTGGAAGAAGAAGTGGCAAAGGTTTAGATGATGAGGGATTGATTTATCCAGAAATATAGCCCAGCTCCCTGGGTTCTAGTATCAAGAATTTGGAGCATGAGGGATAACTGTTGGAAGTTCCCAAATCTAACTCTGTCTTCTCATGACTGAAGTGCACTGAATGGGAATGTAAATGGGTCAGCCCAGCATATCGCTGTGTGAGAACCACTGAAGGAAACCTGTAAATTAAAATAATATCGTTCTTCAGGAAACTCCAAGATAAACTCTGATGTTGTAGCTGCTGTCAAGTTGGCTCTTGACTCATGGTCATCCCATACACAACAGGATAGGACCGTTGTGATCCATAGGGTTTTCATTGGCTAATTTTCAGAAGTAGATTGCCAGGCCTTTTTTCCTAGTCTGTCGTAGTCTGGAAGCTTCACTGAAACCTGTTCAGCCCCGTAGCAACACGCAAGCCTCCCCTGGCAGATGGGTGGTCTTTGCACATGAAGTACATTGGCCAGGAACACAAGTCTCCCTCATGGAAGATGAGAATTCTACCACTGGACCACCACTGCCCCCACAGAAATTCTACCCACCCAGTTTTCCCTCTCATACCTAGATCATTATGGTTGGAGGAAGCCCATTGGTCCATAATGTCTCTATACTGGTGGCCTGTTGTTAGTGACCTTTGACCCAGACATGGACTGAGCTCCTGGTCTAGACTGAGAAGGCCCAAGGGAAATGTGTGGCTATTTTGATAGTTTTCATTCATTTACCCCATGAACTGGTCTCCCAACCTGCATTCTCCCACAGAGCCCCAGTTTTCGAAGGAGCAAGAACTCTTTGCCAGCATCAACACCACGCGCGTGCGGCTCAACCTCATCGGCTGGAATGACGGCGGCTGTCCCATCACCTCCTTCACGCTGGAGTACAGGCCCTTTGGAATGACTGTCTGGACCACAGCTCAGCGGACCTCTCTCTCCAAGTCGTACATTTTATATGACCTGCAGGAGGCCACCTGGTACGAGCTACAAATGCGAGTGTGCAACAGCGCCGGCTGTGCAGAGAAGCAGGCCAACTTCGCCACGCTCAACTATGACGGCAGTAAGCGGCTGACTTGGTAGCCCTCCCATTCCCGTCTCAGAAGGAGATGTGCAAGTGATCCCTGTCCCCTTCCCCATTCAACATCCATCCTTGGCATGGGGTGACCGCTGCCCACAAACCATTAGGTGTCTGTGCCAGTCGGCATTCTGTCAGGCTCCTTAGTTCACGGCACCCAGGTGACTGTTACTGTGTGTCCAGAAATAAGGGACTGAGGGCCACAGGGAATCTCATTAAGGAATCTTGGTGCAGGAGTGGTTTCTCTTAGGGCTGAAGGATTCTTTACCACGTGGCCCTTGCCTTTGTCAATGACTGTGAGCTAACTTTGTTTTTGTTTTCTCCCACCCGCTTCCCCACCGCATCCCAATTCACGTAACAACTTTCTTTTTTGCTCTCATTAAGCCCTTAAATTGCATGTGCAAAAACAGTTTTCCATGATAAAGGAGGTTATGTTAGTCTCTGAGCAGAAATGGGGCACGGATAGAAATAGCATAGTGTGATGGGATATTAGCACACACACGTGTGCACGTGAATGCACACACGTACATATAGCACACGTGCACTTGTGTGCACACATACATGCACAGCACATATACACACACAGCCATGCATACATCAAACACACATGCATACAGTGAACACATGCACACAGCACACATGCACAACATTCATAATACAGGCACACATGTGTACATGCACATATGCACACACATGCCCATTCACACATGCGCTACATATATGCACATGCACACAAGTACATGCATCCAACATATGCACATGCGTGTGCACGCATGCACACGGACACTGTGCACATGCAGGCACATGCACACATATACATATGCGCAGCATACATACGCACATGCACTCCACACATATAAACACATATACATGTTCATGCATGAGTCCACACACACACCTTCTATGTAGTTTCTAAAAAGCAGGTTAGTTGTCACTTGACATTTAGTTAACTAAAAATAAATTAGTTAAATTGTTATCATTTTCTACGATTTATATCAAGGGCCATTTATTGATATTCAGACAAATACCCAGCCCAGTGAAGCTGCAAGGGACTGTGTCATTGACAATGCAGAATGTCTTGACCTTTTGTGGTTAGGGAACTTTAAAAAACCAAAAACAAAACCCATTGCCGTTGAGCTGAGAACCTTAGAATGCCCTAAATAACAATATGTAGATAGTGATTCCTGCAGCCTTGCAGTGCTTTTCCGCCATGGAGTGACAGTGATTGAAGTAGGTGCTCCCATCCCAAGGTAACACCGACAGCAGGACATGAGAGAGCATGGGCTCCGGCCTTTGCTTGTGTTGAGTGCTGGCTTCTGGCAGAGCCTCCTCTGTGCCCGACACCCAGCAGGAGTGAGTTGATCCAGAACACCTGTACCTGAGCAAATACCCCAGTACTATATTCACTGTTAGTCCAGCTAGGGCAGATTTTTGCTCCTCTGGTTATGTGCATTTGGGATCTTGCTTAATAAAAACTCCAGCAGAAACTTCCTTTGGAGTACACATTATAGTATCCTAGGATAAGAATGGTTCTGAGCCTCAGGACTCAGAAATGACCAATAGAAGCTAACAAGGTGATGCCTCCTGGGACACCCATTTGGCTACTTTCTCCTGGACTGCCCTGGTGGGCCTAAAGCTGGTTCTTCCTCCCATGGCACACTGTGTATGTCCATCCCCAACTCCTATCTAAGGTCATTTCCTCATCCCCTTTACTCCACAGCCAGAGCCCAGGCTCCTTTCCAGCGTTGCAGGCCTGGTCCCCTGAGAGTAGCACTGTTCTGAGGTGCAAGTCCTTCTGATGGTGGTTATCTTAGCCTTGGGCCTGCTCTGTCCCCTGGCCCTGAAGCAGCCTGGACAACTCCCGGACAGCAACCCTTGCTAATACTGTTCATAGACCACCTCACGCTCATTTTTTAGCCCTCAGTTATGAGTGACTTTATTCAAAGGTGCCTCCATTACAAATCATCAGCCACAGGCAGAGTAGCCCTTGCAACTTAGTTTCTACCCCTAAAGTGGTTCATTCTTGGGCCATAAAGACTTTGATGCTTACCAAACATTCCTACTTAGCGTTTAAGTATTCACCAGTGTTTTTTGCTAGCATATACACATTAGGGTAGTAAATATGTTTCTTTAAGTTATTGGCTTATATTAATTGATTTATGTTAATCACACTCTGATGCCCTGGCTTTTCTGTAATCTGTATAGACACCGCAGTACACTGCCCAAATGTGCACATCAGTGATTTGTTTATGGCAAATAATTTAATTAGAAACCCCTCATGTACAGGACTGGAAACTTACTCTAACTGAAGAAGTGCTTCACAGATTTTAAATCTGTTTGTATTCTAAAAAATACAGTATTCTCACTTTCTGCAGGGTCACAGCTTATCATTGTGAAAAAAAAAAAAAAACAAAACCCTGTGAACCACATTTGGTTTTCCAAAATCAACAGGATATGATTTTATTAAGGCAGGAAATAAAAATACATATTGATATTTTCCTTGAAAAAAAGATGGCAGGTTTCTTTGAACCAATCTCATGGATATATAAACTTAATATCTCTTTTGCCACATCTGCCAAAAGAATTTTTTTTTTCACTTAGGGAAAAACAAACATTGACAATTAGCCTCACGCCATGCCCAGTCAGATTCCAGATGCTTCCACGTGGAAGAATTTCTTTATTTGACTGTTCTACCATTTCCTTAGCCAAACGCTTCCACTTGTCCTGAAGTTTTCTTGCCTTTGCAAACCCATCCTCATTTGTGTCTCTTTAAGTACCTCCTGCCTGAGTTTCTATGCATTTGGGACTGGGGTGTCCAGCCATCAACACTGTGAGGTCGGAAGAGCATTCTTCTTGGTCTTAACAGATGGCACAGGGGACTGGAGTTTCTATTATCCCTGCTCTACTGACTAAATCCAAGATAAAGACTAGTTTTTCTCTGGGGGAAATTATATTATTTTTGTGTTTGTTTTCCTAAAGCACTGACTTCCTGGTCCTTGTTTTACATGGAAAATACAATGGGACAAAACATCCTACATAATGGAGGATACCAAAGTATTTGACCCCAAGAAAATGTATGTCTGTGTTTGAATCTCTGCAGCCTTTGTGGTCAGCCTCTGGATAGAAGGCAGCTGAAAAGGGCTCAGGGTTCATTCTACTTAGTAGTTTCCCTATAGCTGTAAATAATCTGAATCATAGCATCATTGAACAATGCCTGGTAAATAGGACATGTTAAAGACCTATGATTCCCCTTTCAAAAGTTGTGTGTAGCTTTTAGTCCCTAAAATAGCAGTTTCTAAAGTAGATATAGTCTTGCACCTGTGTCAAAAAGCAAGTGAACAACCAAATAGAAAGAAGTTTTAAGCTTCTGTGAGCCACCTTACGTGGCAGCTTCTCCTCGCAGCCTGTCCTCTCCTGTATGCTAGCCAAGTCTGTTGTTCCTTTTGGATGTGCAATTTGTCAAACGGCCTCCATCGGTTGTAATATTGGTGACAGCCCAGGGGACACTTAATTCTAGGCAAACAAAAGCATTGTGACTTTTTTGAGCACCTAGCCTGAGCATTATGCTTCCAACTGGCAGCAGAATGATATTTCTTCCTGAGAGACATGCTTTTGTGCAGATCCCAGTTCAGTGAGCTCTGGAGTAAGTTTGAAGTTTGGGCAGAGGGAGGGGAGGGACCATAAGTTAGCAAGGACCTAGAGGAAGAGTTTCTCTCATTTCTCATCACCGCGGACACCCTTGACTCAACGTGCGTGATTTTTATAACCCATCATCCCTAAAAACTCCACCATTCTGTCTTCATTCACAGCCACCTAACATCATGACCCTGTTTGCAGGTACAATCCCTCCACTCATTAAGTCAGTTGTCCAAAATGAAGAAGGGCTGACCACCAACGAAGGGCTCAAGATGCTGGTGACCATTTCGTGTATCTTGGTCGGGGTCTTGCTCCTGTTTGTGCTGCTCCTGGCTGTGCGGAGGCGGCGGAGGGAACAGAGATTGAAGAGGCTCAGAGGTAAGTCAAAACCCGCCTACTCCCTGCGAGCTGTCGCTTGCATCCAGTTGGGAGAGACCCACAGGAAGTAATTCCCTTGCCGGGGAGTTACTTTTACCTCTCTGAGCCAGGTCCTTCCAGCCAACTGATTCTATGATGTTTCTTCAGCAGTACTGCAGAGCCTTAGGGGAAAAGTAATAGAAACATTACCATCTCAATCCATCAGAAATTGAATGAAAGTCAACCCCTTACTTGTTTCTTAAGTCCTAGCTATTGGTAGGCAAAGAAAGTTATTTTCTGATAGGGTTTTCAACCCCTCTCTCTTTGATTTTTCAGCCTTTCCAGCAATGCCACCAATTAGGACGTCCTTTGAAAAGCCCTATCAGGTTTTCCCTGAAAATGAGAACTATTTCATTGTCTGGAAGCAGAAATGGAAGGCTTATGGTACTGAGAGAGCATTATGAAGCAGAAAATACACACTTTCCTAAATTAGAAATTTGAGCCGCAGCTCGATGCAAGAGTTGCACTCACCCTAAGGAAAAAAAAAAGAAATAATGGAAGATGGAGGACCTAGTCCAGATGAGACCCATTGTTAACAGACACCATTATTATAATGTCCTGCTCTGTATAGTTCTGTGTAATGAGGCTATTTCCAGTTTCTGGCCAACAGCCCTTACTTACCCTTGCTTTGCTGACTTGAAGACAATGAGTTGTTTTTGAAGATGAAACCTTGTGCAGGGGAAGTG
>NW_004444138.1:2754307-2756081 GCF_000243295.1 Trichechus manatus latirostris | reverse complement strand
GGTCTTCCTCATTTTTGATGACCCTCTACTTTACCAAGCATAATGTCCTTCTCCAGGGACTGATCCCTCCTGACAACACGTCCAAAGTATGTAAGATGTAGTCTCGCCATCCTTGCTTCTAAGGAGCATTCTGGTTGTACTTCTTCCAAGACAGATTTGTTCGTTCTTTTGGCAGTCCGTGGTATATTCCATATTCTTTGCCAACACTACAATTCAAAGGCATCAGTTCTTCTCCGGTCTTCCTTATTCATTGTCCAGCTTTCGCATGCATATAGTGTCATTGAAAATACCATGGCTTGGCTCAGGAGCACCTTAGTCTTCAAGGTGACATCTTTGCTTTTCAACACTTTAAACAGGTCTTTTGCAGCAGATTTGCCCAGTGGAATGCATCTTTTGGTTTCTTGACTGCTGCTTCCATGGGTGTTGTTTGTAGATCCAAGTAAAATGAAATCCTTGGCAACTTCAGTCTTTTCTCTGTTTATCACGATGTTGCTTATTGGTCCAATTGTGAGGATTTTTGTTTTCTTTATGTTGAGGTGTAATCCACACTGAAGACTGTGGTCTTTGATCTTCACCAGTAAGTGCTTCAAGTCCTCTTCACTTTCAGCAAGCAAGGTTGTGTCATCTGCCTAACACAGGTTGTTAATGAGTCTTCCTCCAATCCTGATGCCTCATTCCTCTTTATATAGTCCAGCTTCTCAGATTACTTGCTCAGTGTACAGATTGAATTGGTATGGTGAAAGGATACAACCCTGACGCACACCTTTCCTGACTTTAAACCATGCAGTATCCCCTTGTTCTGTTTGAGCAACTGCCTCTTGATCTATGTACAAATTCCTGATAAGCACAATTAAATGTTCTGAAATTCCAGTTCTTCACAATGTTATCCATAATTTGTTATGATCCACACAGTCAAATGTCTTTGCATAGTCAATAAAACACAGGTAAACATCTTTCTGCTTTTAGCCAGGATCCATCTGACATCAGCAATGATATCCCTGGTTCCATGTCCTCTAATCCAGCCTGAATTTCTGACAGTCTCCTGTCGATATACTGCTGCAGCCGCTTTTGAATGATCTTCTGCAAAATTTTAATTGTGTGTGATATTAATGATATTGTTTGATAATTTCCACATTCGGTTGGATCACCTTTCTTGGGAATAGGCATGAATATAGATCTCTTCCAGTCAGTTGGCCAGGTAGCTGTCTTCCAAATTTTTTTGCATAGATGAGTGAGCACTTCCTGCGCTGTATCCATTTGTTGAAACATTTCAATTGATATTCCGTCAATTCCTGGAGCCTTGTTTTTCGCCAGTGACTTCAGTGCAGCTTGGACTTCTTCCTTCAGTACAATTGGTTCTGATCACATGCTACCTCTTGAAATGGTTGAACGTCAACCACTTCTTTTTGGTATAATTACCCTGTGTATTCCTTCCATCTTGTTTTGATGCTTCCTGCATCATTTAATATTTTCCCTCATAGAATCCTTCACCATTGCAACTCGAGGCTTGAAGTTTTCCTTCTGTTCTTTCAGCTTGAGAAGTGCCAAGCATGTTGTTCCCTTTTGGTTTTCTATCTCCAGCTCTTTGCACATGGCATTATAATACTTTACTTTGTCTTCTCAAGCTGCCCTTTGAAATCTTCTGTTCAGTTCTTTTACTTCATCATTTCTTCCTTTTGCTTTAGCTACTTGAGTTCACAAGCAAATTTCAGAGTCTCTTCTGACATCCATTTTGGTCTTTTCTTTCTTTCCTGTCTTTTTAATGACCTCTTGC
>NW_004444138.1:2750268-2751771 GCF_000243295.1 Trichechus manatus latirostris | reverse complement strand
AAAATTTCTAGTAACATGTCAGTGTTGCCTGAGTAACCACTCTTTAGGATAACAAATGGAAATAAGAAATTTTGAGTTTTAGAAAAAGATTGTAGGAGTTCTTCTAATAGATATATTTACAGTCACTATTTAAGGTCAACTTTAAGTCATTACTTCATTCCTAGAAACTACTAACATATTTATAAGCAGGGTGTGTTTTACCGTATGGACAAGAATCTAGTTAGGTGAATAGTGTATATAACGTTTATGTGGGTGTGTTTTATGTAAAATAAAATAAAAAAAAAAGAAAAAGAAGAAAGGAAGAAAATGGGACTCAAGCAATTTAGCCAACCTATATTCTTCCTTTCTGAGTACTTTACTAATTTTAGAGCATAGCGGCCTCTTAAAGTCTAAATTGTCTGTAAGTGGTACATTTTTTTTTATATATCTGTAACTCATCCAGGAGTTCACAAGCCATATTTGGCTTTCAGTTATGTCCTGGTTTTTCCCTAACTTCTAGCTCCTTTGAAATTCAAGGTCATAGAGTGAGTCACTGGCGAGGCTCAGTATCCCAGCAGCCCCAGCCTTGTAAAAATTTGATTCCTATGTCAAGGAATCAACTTCAATATTACTAAAAGCTTCCTCCTTTAGAATGAGTTTACCCAAGAGGGTGCAAGGTCATATTATAACTGCCCAGCATGAGTCAACTGGTAGGGCCAAGCCAAAAAGCTACTTCCAATGATTTCAGCTAAACTAATGATAAACGTCAGCGTGTTAAAGAAAATTCAACCATGCTTCTGTTGCAAAATGCCCTTCTTCCTTTGAATAAAAATGTATTTATTACTTTAAGCATACTTTTAAATGGTTTAATATTATAAAACTGATCAAATCCAGAAGACCATTTACAGAGAGAATTTGGGCTCCAAGTTCTACATGAGCACAGTTTAAAAGGTGGGCTACAAAGAAGCTTCCTCATTTCTTTTGCTCTAATATGCCAATTAGACTGAATGAACACATCAGTCTTAGAAGAAATACAACAGAATGTTCCTTAAAATCAAAGATGGTGAGACTTGGACTTGCTTTACTTCAGATATATCATCAGGAAAGACCAGTTGCTAGAAAAAACCATGAGGTTTGGTAAAACAGAAGATCAGGGAAAACAAGAGAAACTCTCCATGAGATGGATTGACATAATGATCACAACAATGGACTCGAAGGTACCAAAGACCATGAAGATGGCACAGAACTGGACAGTGGTTCATTCTGTTACACATAAGGTCACCACGAGTCGGAGCCGACTTGATGGCAGCTAACAATGATATGTCAATTATCTGCTCTGGAAATGAGCTAAGAGCTCCCCTCACTCACTCCCTTCATCAAGACCAAAAGCTTACTTGAAATTTAATAATCTAAAGAAGGAGGAGTGTGTATCTAGGAGCTCACTGACACTTAGAGATCTAAAGAAGACATAAAGTAAATCAAGATGGCGCCAGCACAGACGCACAGAGCCCCTGTGCCTGCAGG
>NW_004444138.1:2748068-2749380 GCF_000243295.1 Trichechus manatus latirostris | reverse complement strand
AAATCCTTTGCCATCAAGTCGATTCTGACTCATAGCAACCCTATAGGACAGAGTAGAACTGCCCCCATAGGATTTCTAAGGAGCAGCTGGTGGATTTGAACTGCTGACCTTTTGATTAGCAGCTGAGCTCTTAACCACTATGCAACCAGGGCTGAAGTCCAAAATCAAGGTGTTGTCAGGATTATGCTCCCTCCAAAGACTCTGGGGAAGAAATCCATTTGTCTCTTCCAGTTTCTGGTAGCTTAAGGCAATTCTTGGCATTCCTTGGCTTGTAGACGCATCACTCTAATCTCTGTCTCCACATGATCTTCTCCCCTAGGTCTATGTGTCTGTGTCTCTGCTTTCTCTTCTTATAATGACACAAGCTGTGGGATTTAGAACCCACTATGCTCCAGTGTGACTTCATTTTAACTTGATTGTATCTGCAAAGACCCTATTTCCTAATAAGTTCACTTTGACAGGTATAGGGTTGAGGACTTCATATCTTTTTGTGGGGGAATTTCTCCTTTTTTAAAGAAACGCTAGCCCATGCAATATATGAAGCAACTTAAACCCTCCAGACTTGCACAGTGGCAGTATCTGAGTCTTGATGCGCAGTCTCCCTTGCCTCATTGAAATGCACCTTCATGCCCTGTATAGACCTAGGATGAGCACAAGGTCCACAAAAAAAGCACAAGAACTGGGCAAGGCCAAGCTGTAATACACGTAATCTAACTTGGGGTGCCGTTCCCCAGGACTGATCAATGGAACTATGCACTAATCAACAGAGTACTAAAATTTTCCTTTCTTTAAGCTCTTCTTACTTATCTGTAACACTCATGTACGCAGTCTTATTTTAGTCTCTCCATTGCTGTGCAAATAGGTCGAGAATAAACGTGATATTATTATGCTCCCTTTTGTTGTCATGCAAGCTGAAGACCAGAAGGTCTGTGTAACTAGGGGACTTGTCCAAAACTACAAACCATGTGGGACAGAGCTAGAATGAGAGGCCAGATCACTGTTTTCCTACCCTAGTCCTCTTTCTGTAAAATGTTCCAGATATTCCAGGAAGAAATAGGCCGTCCCATCAATATTGTTGTTATTATTGTTGGTTGCCATCAAGTCAATTCCGACTCATGGTGACCCCATATGTGCAAAGTAGAATGGTGCTTCATAGGGTTTTCAAGTCTGTGACCTTTCAGAAGCAGATCACAAGGGTTGTCTTCTGAGGTGCCTCTGGATGAGTTCAAACTGCCAACTTTGGCTCTTAGTCAAGTTCTTAACTGTTTGTGCCATCTAGGGCCTCCTCCCATTAACATTAAAAAAAAAAAAA
>NW_004444138.1:2744702-2746181 GCF_000243295.1 Trichechus manatus latirostris | reverse complement strand
AGTTAGAGCATGTCAACATTTGAAGGGAGCTCTGTTCTCACTTTTTGGACATTGCGGTGACTTAGTACATTGTCCAAAAGGATCATAGGGTATAAAACAGTGACAGCTGAGCTGTGATGATTGACTTCAAGAAAAGAAAATGAACAGTGGTGATGGGCCAAGCAAAGGAACCAGGTGGACCCTGAAAACATTTGAGTCTGAGTCACCCTCAAAATGTGAAATCAAGTAAAATGTTTGCTCCTTGGCATTTTCTTTTTTTCTCCTTATTAGAGGGTTGTACTAGCCAGTGCTCAGCTGTTACATGGAGCTAATTAACCCTAAGCTTCTGGCATTTAATATGTATGTTTACTTTTTAAGTGTTAAATCATTCAGGAGGAGAAGAAACTCATCATAATATTTACTTTGTCTTTGCAGATAAATATAAAGACAGGAGCTAAGAAATTAAACTCTGTTTTGCTTTCTTTGTTCCACCATGTGGGTGGGTTGAAGGGGACCGGTTTCATTTCCCAGACTGACTCCATCTGTGCACCAAATCAGGGCCCCGCTTTGAGGTTACCAAGGTAGACTGGCATGGTTCACTTGAAGATCTGGGCTTTGGTTCATGGTGGTGGCTGCTCACTCTGTGGCTGTTCATGTACCTCAAAAATAACACACTGTTCACCAACAAGAAAATGATTTCATTGAAATGTCAGCCCCAAAATAATGCGATGGAATGCTCCTAGGTATGTATTTTTTTGCTCTTAGAACCAATCACACCATCAGCTGAGTCCATTTCCAGAAATTTCTATTTATTAAACACCACACTTAACAGCAAGACTTTCAAGAGAGAAATGAAAGAAGAAAGATAAAAGGGAAGGTTTTTGTGTTCTGTGAAGGAAAACACTCCTTTTGCCAAGACAATGTGTACAAACAGAATAAATTCTATCTTAAGGAAAATGAGAATTTCAATGCAATGCTATCAAAAAAAGAATTTCTTCTTTTCTATGTCATTTTTAGGCAGTGTTTCCTTTATCGGGAGGGGTAACCAGATCTTGGTGAACAGTGTCCTCTGAGAGAAATTAAAGTTTTATTTGTGACTTTGAAATAAGCAGCTATGTGTCAAGACATAGTGATACGTTGTTTATCACTGAACCCTGCCTAGGGAACCCATAGCTCCATAATAATGCCATTTTTAAGTGAACTACTGTGTCATAAGTTTTTGAATTCTGATTTTGATAATAAAAAAGGAGTGGAATTTGTACCCCATAAATGAGTTACTTTCAAAATGTTAATATTCTGACTACTGAATGTAAAATTGGGTTTTCTAGATGTGACAAATAAGTGTTTTTATGTCGTTAAGTGCCATCGAGTCAGTTCCAACTCCTAGTGACCCCATGTACAACAGAAGGAAACACCGTCCAGTCTTGCGCCATCCTCACAATCGTTGCTATGTTTGAGCCCATTGTTGCAGCCTCTGTGTTAATCCATCTTGTTGAGGGT
>NW_004444138.1:2742223-2743034 GCF_000243295.1 Trichechus manatus latirostris | reverse complement strand
ACTATAGTCGCTCAATTTATAATTACTGAGTAGATGAACAAATAAATTTGTTGAATAAGAAAGTGAATGTTCACAACTGTAAAAGACAAAATGACATCCTTCAGGGTTTTAAGTGTCCACAGGGCTTGTAATAACAAAAGTATGAGGAGAAGGGCACATTCCTTCAATGCTCCCAAATTCCATGTCCCACCCAGTCCCCCTCCTTCAAATATTCAGTTTTATCAACTTCCTCCCTTGATAAATGCCTGAACACTCTGATATTTGTCACTTATAGATTGATAGCTCCCATCACCCAGGTATTTTCATTTTAAACCTTTTATATATACTGACTAACTAAAAAATGAAAAAAGAAATCAGAGAGTAGGGAACAGGTGAGGAAAGTGTCAGAGACCCTGCTGGTGAACCTGATGTTGCCATTGTAGAAGACTGCTTCAGGAGAGGAAAAGGATGGGGTATAAGGCCTCTGCCCATCCCTACTCCATCCACAGTGGGCTTTTAGTTCCTCACCCATCTTTGCATGTAGAATTAGTACTTTTCTATTATTCACAAAGAGCCCATGTTCCATATCTCTAGCATCTTAGAAGATCAGAGGTCAAATACATGGGTGCCATTTCCCAAAAACGTGTTTGTTTGGCCATCCTGTGTTTTATAACCATTTAAATCATAGGTAAGGAATCAAGAATAAATCTGGAATATTTGGTGTGAGCAACTGGATGAACCTTGGTGCTATTTGCTGAGATTTAGAAGACGGAGGCGTGTTCTGGACTCTTTTTCTTCCTTTCCCCACCTTTGAAGGGGGCTTGTTGATGGC
>NW_004444138.1:2736881-2737954 GCF_000243295.1 Trichechus manatus latirostris | reverse complement strand
TCATCTGTTTTTAATTAAGGCGTTATGCAGTTTCCATGTATTTGATTTTTCTTCCTTGCTCTTCCTGTTATTGATTTCTACTTTTATGACATTGTGATCAGAGAGAATGCTTTGTATTATTTTGATGTTTTGGATTTTATTGATGATTGCTTTGTGGCCTAAAATGTGGTCTATTCTGGAGAATGTTCCAGGTTCGTTGGAAAAGAATGTATACTTTGCTGCTGTTGGGTGGAATGTTTTCTATGTCTATGAGGTCCAGTTGGTTGATTTTGGCCTTTAGATCTTCTGTATCTTTGTTGAGCTTTTTTCTAGATGTCCTGTCCTTTACCGAGAGAGGTGTGTTGAAGTCTCCTACTATTATTGTGAAACTGTTTGTTTCTCTTTTCAGTGCTATTAGAGTTTGTTTTATGTGTTTTGGAACACTGTCATTGAGTGCATAGATATTTATTAAGATTGTCTTGTTGATGGATTGTCCCATTAATTACTATATAATGTCCTTCCTTGTCTTTTATGGTGGATGTTTTAAAGTCTGTTTTATCTGATATTAATATTGCCACTCCTGACTTTTTTGGTTACATTTGCCTGATGTATTTTTTTCCATCCTTTTTTTTAAAATATATTTATGTCTTTGTGTCTAATGTGTATCTCTTGTAGACAGCATATTGATGGATTGTGCTTTTTTATCCATTTTGCCACTCTCTGTCTCTTTATAGGTGTATTTAAGCCATTTACATTCTGTGTGAGTATCTATAGGTCTGAGTTTATTGCTGTCATATTGTTGTGCTTTGTGTGTGTGTGTGTGTGTGTGTGTGTGTGTGTGTGTGTGTTGTGTTGACGTTTTCTTTGTCCTTTTTACTTTCCTGTGCCGAGTTTCGTTTGTGGGTTTTCTTCTCTTTTGTGATTATAGATTTCGTGTTACTGAGACTTTATGTTTTTCTTCTTTTTCATTCTGATGAACAGGTTTGTTAACTTTCTCTGTGGTTACTTTGAAATGTACCTTTATCTTCCTAAGTTTGAACCAGTCTTTCATTACTTAATACTGCCTTGACTTTCTCTCCATTTGAAAATTTTAT
>NW_004444138.1:2734620-2736423 GCF_000243295.1 Trichechus manatus latirostris | reverse complement strand
TCATGATATTTGGGATGTTTTCTACCAGCAAATCTTCAAAAATATTCTCTCCATTTTGTTTTCTCCACCTGGTCTGGAACTCCTGTCACGTGTAAATTTTTGCTCTTGATTGTGTCCCACATAATTATTAGGTTTTCTTCATTATTTTCTCTATTTTTTCTTCAAATGATGTGGCATCCATGAATCTGTCTTCAAGCTCACTGATTCTAAAACCTTCTATTGAATTGTCCATTTCTGAAATTTTGTTGTTTATCTTTTGGATTTCTAGTTGCTATTTTTGTATGATTTCTAAATTGTTTATTTTGAAGTTTTGTTCTTGTATTATTTTTCTGAATTCTTTTGCTTTGTTTTCCTTGATTTTGACTGTTTTTGTTGGTTTTGTCTGTGTTTTCTGTGATTTTATCTGTTTTTCCTTGGTTTGGTCTGTGTTTTCTTTGATCTCTTCCTTACTGTCTTGGAGAGCCCTAAATATTAGTCATTTGAATTCCATATCAGGTAATTCCACTGCCTTTTTTTCTACCAAAGGTCATCTGATTCTTTATTTTAATCATTTTCTGGAGCCATTTTGTCTTGCTTTTTTATATGTTTTGATATAGTCAGTTATGTCCGAGATATTAAAGTATTATTTTCTTTATTTATTGATTGTATGTTGGTTTGTTTCACCATGCTTCTTTGTTTTATTTTGGTACGTCAGGGCTGGCAGGCTAGGCATGCTTTGCTGTTTGCTTGTCTTTGGACACGGTAGCTCTCACCACCTTGACCAGGTGGGCAGGGTAGCAGCAGGCAGGGTGAGCTCACTTTGCTGTACACTGGTTTGGCAAGGTGGTTAAAGGTGGGCTGGGCAGGCGCTGTCTGCCTCCTGATGTTGGTCTAACAGTATGGGAACATTCACTGCCCCTCACCAGATAAGTGGGGGTATCAAATGGGGAGTCGTATGGGCTCACTTCCCACCATTCAGGGTCTTGTCAAGTGGCAGGAGGGAAGGAGCAGTGCAGGCCCAGTGCAGTGGCAGGCCTTAGCTGAGGATGCTGTAGCCATGGAGGCACGGCAAGGGCTGGCCAGTAGAGGAGGATGGCATATGGGGCTAGGTGTGGAGAAGAAAGAAAAGAAAAGAGAGAGAAAGAAAATAAAAAGGGTAGCCAGTGGGTGGGGTTGGGGGCAATCTGGGGTGATGTTGGGCTGGTAGCTCTCTAGCCAAGATGCACGGTGTGGCCCGTTTGGAAGGGGTAGGGGTGGCATATGGGGCTAGCTGGGAGGGATAAAGAAAAGGAAGAAAGGGGGAAAAATGACATAGCATGAGCCAGCAGGTGGGGGCAGGGCAGATGTGGGGTGATTGTGGGTCAGTAGCTCTCTAACCAAGTGGTGCAGCGTGGCCCATTGGGAAGGGGTGGGGGTGGTGTATGGGTCAGAAGGTTGAGGGGTGGGAAAGTGTGTTTCTCTTGTTACCAGGTGGTCTATCTCCTGTTGAAAGCTCCTTGAAGTTGCCTTCTTGTACTCCTTGTCTGGGGTCGTCACTGGCTGTGCTCCAAGACGGCAACACTGTGCCGTTAGTTGGCTGAGGACTTCTATTCCTTATCTCTCCTTGTTCTCTGTTTTCTTTCAATTTCTTCTTCCATTCAGTGTTTGATCTAGTTCTTTTTCCCTTCATTTGATGCTTAGGGTTCCAGGATTGACATTTGTATCTGTTTTACTTAGTTTTTTGGGTTTTGGCTGTGGAAGGATGGCATGATACATCTGTCTAGGGCACCATGTTTGCTCTGTCTCCCAGGTGATTCTTATGTATAATAAATTTTGAGAACCCCT
>NW_004444138.1:2733387-2734247 GCF_000243295.1 Trichechus manatus latirostris | reverse complement strand
ACACACACACACACACACACACTCCACTTTACCTTCTCCTTCCCACTAGGCTGGGCCACATTTCTCCTCTACCCTCTCCTAAGCCATAAGTCTTGTCTCCAACCAAGGGCCCTGCCACTGTGGTCTGTGTTTTCCAACATGTTCAATGTTCATTTTGTTAGCATTTGGTATTAGCTTCTCTGATGTCCTAGAATTCATCCCTACCCCTTATTAGCCACAGAACAAGACATTAGAAAGCATCCTCTTTGTTATAGAGCAATTACTGTGGTTGAAAGACCACCTGTTCATAAGAGCAAGCGTTAATAATGGTGTTCTCAGTTGTCAGTTGCCAACATGAAATTAGGAACATTAAAACCAGTAATTACTACCACTTAAGATAGTTAAGGTGGTTTTCCTCCAAAGGGTGCAAGTGATTGAAAATGAAGAGAATTTCCAAGTTCCTCCATGAGGTGCGTTTTTAGGGGATTAATTTAGAAGTAAAAGTAATGTTTTTAATCATGAAGGGTCAGTGCAATCTCAGTTTGGCAGGTTAACAGGTCAAGCAACAAAAGACTATGTCACCTACCTGGTCAGTTTAGGTCCAACCACTTTCCAGATGTGGGCCAGGAAATCTAGACAAATGGTGTCCACTGGTACAGAGAAGGATACTAATTCCTGTCCCTGATCTTTGCTGCCATTTTCTCTGGAAAGCTCAGGACTAAGCAGGCTGATATAGGGAGGAGAACAAGGAACTGAAGCCCGTGTTCTAGACCAAATGCTGCCACCAGTTAGTTTTGCAATCTTGGACAAGGAATTTTATATCTGTGTCCAGCTTTCCTCACCTAAAAGTGAGAGGGTCAAATTAGATACCAATTCAAAAT
>NW_004444138.1:2727871-2732746 GCF_000243295.1 Trichechus manatus latirostris | reverse complement strand
GTAAAGAAAGATTCAAATGGAGAGTTTAAATTAATTTAGCTCTTTGTGAAGTTCATAGTTTTATACACATATTAAAAAAGAAACACCACAGCATTATAATGAGCTATGCTGCTGACAGCCCTATAGTTAGTTACACTTGAGAATTACGGGGTGAGTAGGGCTGTGCAGACATTTTCAGTAGATTTTTTCCCACAACTTTAAGGAAATATTAAGACTTTAAACAGTTATAGCAGCTGCAAGTAATTTATTGGCTGAGCTGGGAAATACCATCTCCTATAAACCACTCTCAACTCTCGCTATCACCATCATCTCAATCAAACAACCAGATGGCAAATGGATGGTGGAAGATTATATTTTAATATTAACTAACTATATATTGAGCATGATCCTATATCACGTAAAAGATGCAACTGTGCTTCCACAGTAAAAACATTCAGAATTTTTTTCCAGGTTGCAAATGAGGTTTCTTTGAATAACTTTTTTTAAAGGTTGGCTGCTGTTCTAATGATGAATTGTTATAAGTTTTGAGGCTTAACCTTCATAAAACAATAGATTATTAAATATCATAGCAAATATTATTATAATGAAACAATTTACTGGGTATCTGATAGGTATTTTAGAATTGAAAGTATATTATTACCCCAAAGCAAAGCCTTTGGGTACATGTTATTCAGCTAGCACAACTACCCTCAGTATAACATAATCTATTTAACAATCTTTAACAAATATATATTGAGTACCTACTTTATGCCAAATACTGTTTTAAGTTATCAGGGCATACAGGGAACAGGTCCGATGAAAATATCTTTTGTGGAGCTTCTATTCTAGTGGGAGAGAAAGATAATAAATAAAATAAAAAATTAAATATATGCTAGACAGTCATAAGTACTAAGAAGACAAAATAAAGGAGAGCATGGGAAGGAATTGTGGGGAGTTCCCATTGCCAGTGGGAACCCAGTGGCCAGCCTGGGTCCATTGAAAAGATGGCATCAGCGTCAAGTTCAGAAGGAAGGGAGGGAGCCAGCCAGGTGGGCAGTGGGGGAGAGGAAGGGAGTTCCTTTGTTTTAAGCAAAGGAAACAGCAAGTGCAAAGGTGGTGGAGGAAGTTAGCCCCTGAGTCTCAAGATTTATGGTGCCTTTTCTTGCCTTCCCACTGGGGGCCTCTCAGCACAGTGCGATCTTTAAAGGAGAGGACATCAGAGTTTACCTCCTGCTTTGATTGTCCCTGTTTGCAAGGTTTAATCATATTCTAAGCCTTTGTGCTAGTTGCAGTGGTTTAAGCAGTTATTTCGCTTGCTTCCTGTGTCAGTCCAATTGCACTCCCCTCATTGTTATTTAAGTATAGCCTGCACTTCATGCTCATAGCTGTTCTGTTTAATAGAGCAGCCGCTGACTACCTCATAACTATTCATGACGAGCAGAAGGAACTAGCTCACACGTCTATTTTTGGTGCAAGGACAAAGCTCAGGTCCCTGGTGAAGTTTCTAAACAGATCTCTGTGTTTTTCACAGAGTAGTCCCCCATATGTTTTTGTGGAAATACAGCTTTTCGAAGCAAGATATAACTGCAGCCCCCAGTAACCAAAATACTCTTTATTTTATACAAGAACATGAATCTTTGTTTGCTCTATTATTGTTTTTTAACCACAAAGTGAGAAGTTAGTTAAGCAAGTGATTTGAGGGAGTATATAGACCATGTGAATAATTCAGGCCAAAGCCTTTGAATTTGGGCTCTGCGTAATTAGCATGATCTAGCTAGCTAACCCAGTTACTCATCTGTGGGGCAAGAAATCTGGTTCAAGATCAAGTCCTAAATAGAAATGCTAACACCTTTCGGAAGTTGTCTTTCTCGTGGGCTGTTTTGTTTATAATCAAGTGAACAGAGAAGCATTATAAAATATTCAGAGTATTAACACGGACTTCAGCATGCAAACACTGAAGGGAGTTCTTTAATGAACCTGACCTTGGATTATTAACATGCCGTTAGACACATGGCTCAAGAGTGGATGTATTTTCATTGATGAGAATGGAATGGTGGAGGGGGAGCCCTGGGATTCCTAGTGAATGTCCTGGTTGAAGTGAAAAGTATCTGAGATTTTGTGTGGATGTCCCCTTTACTGTTCTCTATTAAAAGTAACTCACACAGTGACGAATCATCATTGGAGGTAACGAGGCTCCAAAATTCTCTCACGAAACAGATTTTGACAGTTATTGAGCTGGATTGGTGAATGCCATAGATTAACCCATCGACTGAGTTACTCGAATGACTGCAGCTTCTTTGAGGGTATTTCAGTAAACATTATTTTAAAATCTACAAAATGCATACAATTCTATAAATACTGAGTAGCCATTCTTCTCATGTCGATGGCTAATTAAGGCTTTTATTGACTTCCTGACTTTTTGTGCGACATGGAGTTTTTTTTTTTTTTTTTTTTACTGAAGCCTGTAACCGAATATGATTACACCATACAGTTTTACTACCTATTTCCATTTACTCTGAGAAGACAGCTCCCTGGAAGAGTAATTTTCTGGTACACAAATTCTGAGATAAAATTGTTATAGTAGTTGCTTTTCTTCTATTCTAAAATGTACCATCAGTTAAGAGAAAGAAACTAATGTCAGGGAAACTAAGGAGGTTTGTGATTTGCTGCTGGGACAAGGACAAAATGGCTCCAGATATAAATACGAAGCCATTAGTGGAAACCCTACCAAATGAATCCCTGTCCACTGAACCCCCACCCCATGAGCAGCTGCTGAACAAGCTCTCTCCCTTAGCTCTCCTTAGAATAGCTCGTATCTGACAAATGGCATTGGTTTAAAAATCGCTTTGTATTGGTTTTGTTTAGCTTTTCCACAAGAAATGGGAAATTTCCAAAGCTCTATTGACAGACATAGAACCAATTTCTACTGACAAGTTGAATTTTCTAAACTTCCTGACTGTTTTGATTAGATTTAATATTAATAAATGTAATTTAGATGAAGGAAAAAAATCTCATGTAATGTGCTTTTCCTCCTCTCCTCCCCACAAGTCATAACTTGACCCCTTGAATTTTGTATAATTAAAGAATAAACCAAATTGGTTAATAAGCACATGTTGGCATAACGTGACATCGAACTGGATTTGTTGATGTATTCTTCCCCTCTTTTGTTCCCAGTAAGAATACCCGGACTTCAGATACCTTGAGCAAGCAACAACAGACCCTGAGAATGCATATAGACATACCCAGGGCTCAGCTTTTAATTGAAGAGAGAGACACAATGGAGACCATCGGTAGGTGCTGTGTTTGCTGCCTTACACAATGTAGCTGCTGCAGCAATGCCCTCTCAGCCCAGACCCTGGATGGTGGGAAATGTTAGATAGGGGGACATTTTAAACGCTGCATGTGCAAAGAAGTTAGAAGGTACAGAATAGATATTGAGGAGAATGAGTACCAGCAAATGTGGAGGGAAATTTACTTACATACACCTCAGAAGACGCCTGGGACAGGGGTTCGCCAGCTCTGATATCCACACCGGATCTTTCCTTGAGAGACTATTGGTGCCATTCCAAAGAAAAAAATGCCTGTAATGAAAGAAAACTGGAAGGGCTGCACACTTCATAGAGCACCGTCTTGGAAATTTACTCTATACTCATCAGCTCCAATGAGGCCAGCCTTCATTAAAGAAAACATTTAAACTCTACTTAGCATTTGGAAAAATGTCTTTGCACAGGGACCTGTTTCCCCCGCACCCCCATGCACTGTTTCCTGGCACTGTTTCCTTAGGAGGGCTTTGGGAAACACGCAGCTCCCTTATTTCAAAGTTGTAGAACAAACACCGAGAGAGGTTTGTGGCTTGACTCTTTCCAGTTTCTTTCCACCACCCCACACTACCTGCATGTGTCATTCTGTTTATTCCAGAATTAGAGACTTTATATTCCCAGTGCAATATAAAGAAGAGCTAACATTCATTGAGAGTTCCCTAAATGTCACATACATTTATAAGCACTTTGTGGGCATCATTTAATTTAACCCTCCCAACCAATATATGAAAAAAAAAAAAGGTACTGCTATAACTGAGATGTAGAGAGGTTCTGTAATTTGCCAAGGTCACGTAGACATCAGGAGCAGAACCAGGATTACCACCCGCAGCCTCCTCTCGAGCCCACCTGCCTTCCCAGCAGGCCATCTGCCTCCAGTGATGGGACCATTGCCACCTGCTTCCAAGTCAACCAGCTACTTGCCAGCACCCCTTGCCTTAGCAATACCTCGGAGCTTTCTAGTACCCATGGAAACAGACTCTGAGGCTGGCTCTTGAGGCTGCCTCTTTTCAAATTTAGCTCAGCGTTTGCTTTGGAAGGTATTTGCTGGCATTCTGGCCCCAGGGAAACCCTTTCCTGTGGCCTGGATAAAACTGCCCGATTCCTGGCATGAAACCCAGATACCTCCTAACAGCAAGGCAGTGATAACAGGACAGACTGGCAGCATACCTGTTTCATCTCCCACTCTTCGCCCCACCCCACCCCACTTTTTCTTCAGTGTTCATCTTTGCCTATTGTTGTCGATTGCCATCCAGTTGGCACCAACTCACGGCCGCTCCGGGCACAACAGAACTAAATGTTGCCGGGTCCTCCACTATCTTCACAATCGTTGGTATGCCTGAGCCCACTGCTGCGGCCACTGTATATTTGGAGTGCCTTCCAACCTAGGAGATTCAGCTTTCAGTACTACATCAGACAATATTCTGTTGTGACCTATAGTGTTTTCACTGGCTAATTTTCGGAAGCAGATCGCCAGGCCTTTCCTTCTAGTCTGTCTTAGTCTGGAAACCTGTCCACTCTGAGTGATCCTGCTGGTATTTGAAATACCAGTGTCATAGCTTCCAACATCACAGCAATA
>NW_004444138.1:2725716-2726999 GCF_000243295.1 Trichechus manatus latirostris | reverse complement strand
ATAAATGATTAACTTCACAAACTGACAGGCACCTGAAACTTCCTGTTAAAAGTTTGCAACCCAGCCCGGCAGATAGCCTGGTATGCTGTCAGCAGGGGAGGGCATTAGAATCCGCAGCACATCGACATTATTAACGAAAAGCGAACATAGGTGGTGGCCTCTGAGCCAGGTCCTGTTGTAAGAAAATGTGTCTGTAGAAAACCCATTGCCGTTGACTCAATTATGACTTAAGGGCAACCCCGCGCGTTACAGAGTAGAACTGCCCCCAAGGGTTTTTTTTGGCTGTCATCTTTACTGAAGCAGATCACCAGGTCTTCTTCTGTGGCACCACTGGATGGGTTCAAACCTTTAGGTGAGTAGTTGAGCACAAACTGTTTGCGCCACCTAGGGACCTGTCTGTAGAAAGGCGACCTTGTGTGGGGGTCAGTGATGAGCCCAGGACCTGCCTGCTGCAACAGCCCGCACTGCAGCATGTGCAGACTGACGGAGACACCTTGGCAGTCCTCCTTCTGTTTCTCTGCCAAGAAATTTTATTCTAACTTTGGAGGCTTTCCTTTCCCTGCCAAAGCGTGAGTAATTGGATTTGGTAAGGATCCCTCTGTTCAGAGCCTTTTTTGGGCACAAGAGTCTAGCGATGTTGTTGATGATTTTTCACAGCGATGCTCTGGTGTCACAGCAGACTGTGGCTTGGTCCCGGCTGACTGATAAATTCATATGAGCTACAGTCCTTGAAAATTTATTAAAAATCCACATCTTCTAACCAAAGTTTACCTCAGAGTAAAAAAAAGCTCTTAAGAAAGCGTGGCAGTATCACAGCAAAGTAATGAAAATCTCGAGGCAACCATATAATGCCACAAAGCACGGTCTCATTCTCTGAACACTAAAATATTCAGAGTTAATCTGAAACCTGGCTCTACTTAGCTAACCTTCAAGTGCCTACACCATCAGGACTTCGGAAGTTTGACAAGTGAGTCATTGTAGGTGAGGTCAATTAAAAGATGCTGTAGAGTAATTAAAGTTCAAAAGAGATGGGAAGACAAGGAACATTCTTCAAATGCTTTGAAACAGAGGGATCAATAAACTCAGACCGCCTTTTCTCCTTGTTTTCCTTCAAACATTTACCAAGTTTAGTATGATTCCAACCCCATGGTAGAGAGCAGGGAGGTCCCTGGGTAGGACAAACAGTGAAGAACTTGGCTACTAACCAAAAAGGTGGCTATTCAAATCCACCCAGAGGCACCTTGGAAGAAAGGCTTGGTGACCTACTTCAGAAAAATCAGCCA
>NW_004444138.1:2700420-2725405 GCF_000243295.1 Trichechus manatus latirostris | reverse complement strand
ACCACCAGGGTTTCCAAAGGGACCCATTTTAAATGGTTGCCCCATGGCTGGCTGGAGCTGGCATTGCTGATGATGTTTCACGTGAAGTTTTGGCAAATATAGGAATCTAAAACGATGTTAAATGGATAGCTTGAACAACAAGCATCTAAATCAGTGTTTGCTTAATGCAAAAGAAACCAAGCCCAAAGGGAAAGAAAGGAAACATGGATCGTGTAACTCTTCAACTCATACTCTAAAAGCCAACCCCGAAGAATAATCTTTGACTTTTAACATTCTAGGTCCTTGTAAATACAGTGCTTGAATTTTAGTTGTTTTGTTGCTTTAGAAGAGGTTGTTATTATTAATATTATTATTATAGGGACATTGGTGGCTCAGCAGTAGAATACTCCCCATCCATGTGGGAGACACAGGTTCAATTCCCGAATAATACACCTCATGGGCACCCACCACCTGTCTGTCAGTGGAGGATTGTGTGTTGCTATGATGCTGAGCAGGTTTCAGTGGAGCTTCCAGACTAAGACAGACTAGGAGGAAAGGCCTGGTGATCTACTTGCAAAAATCAGCTAGTGAGAACCATATGGAACACAATGGCTCCATCCACAACTGATTGTGGGGATGGGACAGGATCGGGCAATTTCCTTTCGTTATGGATGGGGTCACCATGAGTTGGAGGTCAGCAGGGTGGCAGGTAACAACAACAAAGCACTATTATTATTATTAATAGCAAAAGCGCCTAAGGAGAGAAAAAAGCAGGGATTCCTTTAATTGTTCTTTTTTTTTCTTTAAATTTCGCAAGGAGACAAAGAGGAATAAAAGTGTTTGGTTTTCTGTGTTATTGCTGTTTTGTAGATGACCGTTCAACAGTCCTGCTGACCGATGCTGACTTTGGAGAGGCAGCTAAACAGAAGTCACTGACGGTGACCCACACGGTCCACTACCAGTCTGTGTCCCAGGCCACGGGGCCACTGGTGGATGTTTCAGATGCTCGCCCAGGAACAAGTAAGTGGCCAGCAACACTTAGAGCCATGTGGACGCTATCAGTGCTGAAAACATGGTGGCCCTCTTTCCCTAGCAGAGAAACGTTGGGCCTTCTCAGCCCTATGCCTAAGAAACAGTTAGGTATGATAACATCTTTGGTTGGGTTCTCCAGTTCAGTCTCAGCTATTATCAAAAGTGTGTCCATTGAAGCCAACAACTCTTGGTATTGGTTTACTGCAGAAAGTACTAGAAATTTCAGCTCAAGTTAATTTTTTTTTTTTAATGTAGACAACTCACAAAGAGGGGAAGGCAATTAACATTAGTTGTATGTCTACTGTATACCAGTGTCATGTTCGAAAGGTGCTGTCGCATATGTTATCTTTGCAACCAGCGTATCAGCTACATACTCGTAAAGCGGATGTTATAGCCACTGTTTTACACACTGGAAAACTGAGCCTTAGCAGGGTCAGGTAAACAGCCCAAAGCTGTACACATAATAAGCTGTGAAACCAAGATTCGGCTCTAAATCTGTCTGCCCTCCAACTTTCTGCTTTTCTCCTGAACAAACTATTTGAGAAACATTATAGCCCTGGTTAATCGGGGTATTATGTTGGGCTTAATTATTAATATTTGCATCCATAATATATGGAAATTAATTACTTCTGTGAAATTAAATTCCATAATATGTATCTAGAACTTATTAATTAGATATTCTTATTTCTTCATAATTGAAATCGTTCCTAAATCTCTTTAAAGCCTGGGAAATTGATGTCCCGATTATCATTTTGAAAGCTTTGATGTCTGTCTTTTAAGTCTCTAATCACTCTTTGCCAAAATGTACATTCTTAGAGTAGTTTGTTATAATTAGTAAAATAAATATTATACCACTGAAAGCTATTCTTCATAAATTCCCCCCAGCGGGTGAAGCGTTTGTGAAATGCTCTGAGCTTTGTTCAGCAGCACAGGTTGGTTACTTGAATAGCATTGTAACATACAAGAAAACAGTTTATTATTGAAATTCATCTGAAAAAATTGTTCTTAAGAATATTCTAAAGGAGTCTTTCATTTCTGGATTTTTTTTCTACACCCACCCCCACTTTCCTTTTTTGATGACATTAGCACATTCTGAAGACAGGAATGGGACGTGAGTGACAATTCGATTTGCAAAGGGATATAAATGCAAGCCTTGACTCTTAAAATCTCCGAGGTCCTTAACACTCTCTCCAGCAATTGGCATTTCCATTGTGATCTGCCTGGCACGACTTCTAGCTGCTTGATACTCTGCTCTGATGGGTCTCTGAACTGAAATAGCTCTTGCACCAGGGGAAGCTTTTAGAGCCTGAAGGGACTGGACATTTAGATGGATGGATCCTTGGCTTGAGCGTTCCTCTGGCCCAGTCAGCATGGGGGTTGTTGGGACAGGGACAGAGAGGGGAGTAGAGGCAGAGAACACAGGACAGATGCCCCCAGCAGTGGTCCCCAACCATGTGTGTGCATCAGAATCACCTAGGGTGGCTGTTTAAGATACAGATTCTAGAGCTCCATCTCTGGACTTTCTGATACACTTGGTTCAGGGTAGGCAGGAATCTGCATTGTAACAAACATCCTAGATGATTCTGTTGCTGGTGTCTCTGCACCCCTCACTGAGAAATGCCTCCTGAAATGGTTCAACTTCAGAAAAACGCAGGAGAAAGTGTTCGTCGTCACCCCTGCCCCTGGAGCATGGTGGTACGTTACCCTTCATACTTGTCATATCCACAGCTCAATGTTGGTTCTTTTTCCCAGATGGAGAAAGCAACATGCATTTACACTTCCCTTGCAATGTTCAATTAGCAGAGAGATGGACCAAGGCTAGTGGTAAATAGTTAAGATGGGAGAGGAGGCCAGGAAACTGAAGTACAGAGAACCTCCCAACTGTGCGATCAGCCTCAGAACAAGGAGGGCGTGGATTTGATGGCGTTTAAAATCTCAACAGAGACGTGAATCTGAATCAAAAACAGAAATGTAGACCAGGGAAAGGGGCATGGCAGGCAGGACACAGATGGGAGGGACATAGATCCCATGGCTGTAACATTGCAAGCATGCTTGGGGGACTTTGAGAATCCGAACATTCAACATTCAACAATATTCATTTAGGATTTACTTCATCTACAGCCAGTACTCAGCAATGGGGTGCATTGTGAGTAAGATAGCAAAAAGACATTCATTTCATCCTAGTGGGGGAGTCAGTGTGGCAATAGACAAAGACCACCCAAATGAGAACAAATACAGGCTACTTATTCAGAGCTTGCTGTAACAAGGGAGTCAGTCACCATCACATGTGTTTGGCAGAGATTCAAAGGCAGGCAGGCAGGCGAGGGGGAAGGCTTCATAGTGGAAAATCAGGAAGGCTTCAGGTGTGCCTGGACGGGGGCTGCTGGTACGGGAAAGCAGGAGGTGGGCTAACTAGAAGCAAGGCATGCTATGTGATTGGTTAAGGGAACATATTTGGCTTTTTCTGGTTCATCCTAAATTGGAAGCAGGGACAAAAATTAAGGAAACTGTCAGTGATTAATCAAGGCCATGGATATTTGGGTTCCATTGTTATGGGTATTGTCATTTGACTTCCTGAACTGACAGCTGCAGACTGTGGTTTGACTTCCTGGCTGGCTGGTTGCTGTAGGTTGCGGGTCAGAGCTCTATTTTTATATATGGTCTGGCCACTGCCCACTTGTATATTCACCCTCTCATCAGGAAATAAACAAGTAAATAAATCATTTTCCATTGCTCAATAAGTACTA
Source organism: Trichechus manatus latirostris (assembly GCF_000243295.1). Classification (NCBI taxonomy): domain Eukaryota; kingdom Metazoa; phylum Chordata; class Mammalia; order Sirenia; family Trichechidae; genus Trichechus; species Trichechus manatus. The sequence continues at coordinate 2,721,647 of NW_004444138.1, read as the reverse complement.
AGAAAAAAATAAAACAGAAAGATGTGATGGAGAGTCACTGGGGGAGTGGAGGCAGTGGGAAGCAAGGGGCTCCCTTACATCTAGGTCGTTGGGAAGACCTCCATTGAGGGTAAGGCATGAACCAAGATCAAATGACAGCAAAGAACTGCCCGCCGGGCAGAGGGAGCAGCAAAGGTCAAGCTCCCAAGACTTCCTGGCATGCTGGGGGACAGGAGTGGCCCTGGAATACAGTGAGCAGCAGGGAAATGGTAAGATATGAGCCAGGAAGAATAGCCTGACCTTGTAGGGCCTTGTAGACCAAGGTCACGTGTGTGCGCTCCATTCTGGGAGCACCGGGATGCTATCCCAAGGGCTTAGCATTATGATCATACCACAATGAAGCAATGGCAGCTTACAGAACAATGTTTCTCTCGTTTGTGATGAACTTCATTCACTAATGTTTATCCACGTTAGGCAAATCTACTCTAATGTATGCATCAGTCTCTGTTCAAAAAAAAAATTAGAGTATTCATTTAGCATCTGCAGAACACCTTGTATTAATTAGAGATCTTTGGGTAGTTTTTGTCATTAAATATTCCCCAAGATCACAGTCTGAGAGACTGAGCTCATTCCATTCTTGATACAGAATTGGAAATGTTCCACATGAGTGAGTCTGAAACCATGCACTTTCTCAAGCCCAGCTCCCTGCTTGCTTCTTCTACCTCAGGGCTGGTCGCCTCCGCCAGGTGCTATCCCTGTGTCAGCCCAATTCCGTGGGACGCTTTCTTCTCTTTTCTCACTACAGCTTGGCATATTTTCATAGATTCATTTATATCCTCGATTTCCTCACCTAAGAAAGATGTTATTCTAATTGTGTTAGGACCGTGTGCCATGAGAGAAATTCTTTATTGTGAGGACAGCATCTGAAATACGTTGTTGGCATGCTAGAATGACTGGAGTATAGAAGTTATGTTTCTAGGTATTGTATTAGTCCTCCCTAGAGCCGCAATAAATTCTTAGTATGAAGACAGGATAAAATGCGACAATATGCTATTTATTTCTTTCGACATGTGAAAACATCACTTGACTGTGTTTGCTACTCTGTTTACTTCTCTGTCTCTCCTTTGGGGTTCTGATACACTCTTAAGCTGGGACTCTGTTCATGTCCTTGTTCTCAGCACCAGCCACAGCCTGACACGCCATAGGCATTCAGTAAATCTACTTAAAATACTGATCGACTATCAAATTCCGAAGTCAGAATAATGGGGATGGAAAAGACAGTATGTTTAGTTGCTTAAACAGGGCTTGAGCGATCAGTTTAATTTTCTACTCTTTGTTCTACATCACCTCAGGCATCTAATCAGTTAGGTGTATGAGTGTCCTCACCTAGTTAGAAGAATCTGTCTTAATATGCACATTGTCTTGCCTCAACTCACTTTGCAGATATTTATCGAAGAGGTCATTCCCAATGAGAACTTAAATCAATCAACTTTTTTACTTTCAAAATGTGGAAAGATATGTGTGAAGTGAGAAGTATTAACCTTGACCTGTTATTTGTTGTTGTTATATTTACCTGGCAGTTATCCATTCATTCCTTCATTCATTCATGAAAAGAGCATTTGCCAAGCACTGGACTGGGAAATGAATAGGACACAGCTCCTGCCCATACTACCTCAAGTACTCAGCTTTTTTCTGCAGCACATGAGTTCTCCAGCATCTAGTTTTATGATTTTCCATGGGTATTTTTCTGTTAAATCCTCTAAATTGAGTGTCTAGCTTTCCAGATCCTTTCACCAAATCACCTGGCCTAGATCTTCCCAATAAACCCAGGCTGTGCTCCTTCCTTTGCAGAATGTGTATCACCCTCGAGCCGTGGGCAAGGTCCCATGGTTGAGCCCTCCCCATGTGCTCACATGCTCTAGCTCAAGAGTATCCCCTGAGCACCTAAATCTCACAAGAGCTCTGAAGGTGGGTAGTGATATCATCCCAGCCTCAGAGATGAGGAAAATGGGCCCATCAGCTTTGGTCACTTGGCCAGGGTTACCCAGCCAGTGAGTAGTGAAACTGGACTTCAATGCTGGCAGCCTTTCCAAAGCAGTGCTCTCAACCACTCCCTATTGCCTTTAAGTAGCAGCAATGCTACTTAAAGGGAAAGTAAAGACTACAGAATGGACTTTAAGTATTTATTAAATAAGGAAAGCTTACAACATGGATTCAATCTTTACTGTTGAGATTTTGGAAAAATACCCACTTAGTACTCAGAATGGGACTAGCAGTGTGTCTTAGTTACCTAGTGCTGCTATAACAGAAATACCACAAATGGATGGCTTTAACAAACAAATTTATTTTCTCACAGTTTAGGAGGCTAGAAGTCTGAATTTAGGTGCCAGCTCTAGGGGAAGGCTTTCTCTCTTTCTCTCTCTGTCAGCTCTGGAGGAAGGTCCTTGTCTCTTTGAGCTTCTGCTCCTGGGCAGTCTTCATGTGGCTTGGCATCTTTCTTCTCCCATCTCTGCTTCTTTTGTTTGCTTGTTTAATCTCTTTAATATGTCAGATGAGATTGACTTAAAACATACCCTACACTAATCCTGTATCATTAACATAACAAAGACAACCCATTCTCAAATGTAATTATAACCACAAGCATAGAGGTTAGGATATACAACACATATTTTGGGGAGACACAATTCATAACATTCCACCCTCTGGCCCTCCAAAATCCATCTGTGTGCCACATGCAAAACACATTCACCCCATCACATCATCCCAAAAGTCTTAAATCAACTCCCAGTCCAAAATCTCATCTTCTGAGTCACCTAAATTGAATATGGCTGAGACATTAGGCATATTCCATCCTGGGGCAAAATACCTCTTCATCTGAGAACCTGTGAAATCTAAAATACAGATTATCTGCTTCCAAAATACAGTAATAGAACAGGCATACATACTTAAAAACTTACAAATGGGAGAAATTGGGGGAAAGAAGGGATAATGGGCACCAAGCAAGTCCAAAACCCAGCAGAACAATTTACAGTAGCTCTCAAGACTTGAAGATAATCTTCAGTTCTCTGAGACCATCTAGGAAATGGCCCTGCCCCTCCAGACTCTGGGTGTTGGCTGTGCTCTCCAGATTCATGGAGGCCCCTCAACCCTGGGCTTCAGCCCTACCCTCCAGGCCCGCTGGGATGGCAACTCTGCTCCCTTGGCTTTGGGTGGCCCCAGTCTCCTAGTCCATCTGAGTGGTGACCCCACCCTTTTAACCCCGGCAGGCCCCATTCTTCTGCTCCTTGGGCATGACAGCCTAGCCTCCTCAGCTTTGGGCGGCAGCTCCATTCCCCTGGCACACCTTAACGGCAGTCCCACACTCCAAAACTGAGTTGGCAAAGATCAAACTCTGAAAGGATGCTATGGCCCCACCCTTTGAGATCCAGGAGACAGTGGCCACACCCTTTGAAACCTAGAAGGCCTTGCTTTCTGTGCTCCTTCCAATAGTTCTGCTGATCTCTCAGCTGCTCCGAGGATGGCTCTTTTTTTTTTGGAGGACAACAGATGTAGCTCCTTTGGCTTATTTCCTGCCTGTAGATTTCCAAGAGACAGCATTCTCTCCTTTCTTTCTTTCTCTGTCCCCTTCAGTCTAAGCTAATGGGTTTTCTGCTATGGTAGTTGGTTAGATTCATCAGTCACAGACTTAATATCCCTAACAAAAGATTCTGTAGCCATGTCCTTGGTGAACATTCTAGGACATATGTCCTTAGTTTGTACAACAGAATTTTCCAAATCTATAAGTTTTGTTTTCATTTTGCACAGTTAGGTTTTAAGTCCATCTCTTCCCTCTCACATTTTACTATAAGTAGCAAGTAGAAACCATGCAGCCCCTTTAAGATCTTGCTTAGAAATTTCATCAGCAAGATATCCAAGTTCATCACTTACAGTTCTACCTTCCATCAAACATTTAAACATAATTCAGACAAGTTCTTTGCCACTGCATAAAACACATCACCCTTCCTCCACTATCTAATCACATATTCATCATTTTCTTTTAAAACCTCACCAGAAGCACATTTAACATCCACATTTCCAGCAACATTCTGTTGCTGGCATCATATGTATTCTCTAAGGTGATAGAGACTTTATAGCTCTCCTCACTTCTTTCTGAGCCCTCATCAGAATTGCCTGCGACATCCATAATTCTACCAATAGTCTCTTCAGCACAATCTAGGCTTTTACTATTAGGCACCTTAACACTCTTCCAGCCTCTATCCATTTCCCAATTCCAAAACAGCTTCCACATTTTAGGTATCGGTTACAGCAGCACCCTACTCCCGGTACCAAATTCCATCTCAGTTGTCTAGTGCCGCTATAACAGAAATACCACAAATGGATGGCTTTAACAAACAGAAATTTATTTTCTCACAGTTTAGGAGGCTAGAAGTCTGAATTCAAGGTTCTGGCTCTAGGTGAAGGCTTTCTCTCTGGAGGAAGGTCCTTGTCTCTTTGAGCTTTTGTTTCTGAGTGATCTTCTTGTGGCTTGGCATTTCTCTTCCCTCATCTCTGCTTCCTTTGCTTGCTTGTTTAATCTCTTTTACACCTCAAAAGTGGTTGACTTAAAACACATCCTACACTAATCCTGTCTCATTAACATAACAAAGACAACCCATTCCCAAATGGGATTATAACCACAGGCATAAAGGTTAGGATTTACAACACATATTTTTGGGGAACACAATTCAATCCATAACAGGGTGGTACTGGGGGAAACAGCTGATGTGGTTGAAGAGTTCCCAGGGCATAATAAGCTGTGAATAAATATTTGTCAATGAAATGATAGGAATGTCCAGGTCTACCAGCTTCATCCTCTCTATGAGACAACTGGCCAATTCATCCCTGAAAGCTGAGACCTCAGCATCTACAAGATACAGAAACCGACGGCTGGGGGAAAAGGGCACATTAATACCATGATCACAGTACTAGTTCACATGACATATTTTAGAACCCTATTATCCACAAAATCCTCTCTTATCCCAAATTCAGAGTAATTAAAATAATTTGATTCCATGGGCAGAAGCTTAATTCAGGTTCAGTCCCACTGTTGAAAGACCAAGAGCTGTTTATATTACTTACCCTATAACTCATTGGCTGTTCAGCAGGCATGATGCCTCCTCACTAACTTTTATTTATATTACAATGTTGGGAAGTCAAACTAAATACTTTCCATGCTGGGGGCAGTAAATCCCAGCCTTTATCTGCTTAGTAGATTAGCTAGTAAATTATACAACAGAGGTTACTGAGTGGAATCAAAGTAAAAAATTTTATATTAGCTGCTATTTCAGGAGCTATTGTACTGAACAGTTTAGTTCAGGAACAAAACAAAGGCTCCAAAAGCCTGAATATTTAAAAAATGTACCAAGTGCCCCAGTATTTTACATATGGAGACAATCTCACCTCTAGGATGCTGGCTTAGAGCACAGCAGAACCGTGGGCTGTGGTTAAAGGAAACTAGTATCATGACCTATATTTTTAACATTATTAGGCCACTGGCAAAGCTGTCCTCATCTAGAAAACAGGGATAGTGAACAAAATTAACTTGAAGAGAGCTCTGGCTTTGAATAGCAGGTGACACATGCAGCTTTACCCTGCAGTTTTCCCAGTAGGATGATCTCAGTGAGAAGAAGGGCTGTTAGAGTGATGGTCTCTGCCTCCTCACACAGGTGAGGAACTTGGGGTTTTGAGGAAAGTATGTCTTTGAAGAGGAGCCCTGGTGGCGCAGTGGTTAAGAGCTACAGCTGCTAACCAAAAGGTCAGTAGTTGGAATCCACTAGCTACTCCTTGGAAACCCTATGGGCAGTTCTGCTTTGCTCTGTAGGGTCGCTATGAGTCGGAATCGACTAGACGGCACACAACAACTACATGTCCTTGAAGAAGCAGCCCTGGTGGCACAAGTGGTTAAGTGCTCAACTGCTAACCAAAAGGTTGGCGGTTTGAACCTACCAGTCACTCTGCAAGAGAAAGATGTGGCAGTCTGCTTCTGTTAATACTTACAGCCTTGGAAACCCTATGGGGCAGTTCTACTCTGTCCTATAGGGTCGCTATGAGTTAGAATCAACTTGATGGCAGTGGGTATTTTCGTTGAAGTGGGACTATGGAACAGGCCCCTCCTAGCATCTTTGGCAGGGGTAAACGAAGTCAGAATGACCCACAGCTGTAGCTGCTGTAACTTAAAGAAGAATAAAAATGTTGTTGTTACTTGCTGCCAGGTTGATGCTGACTCATGGCGACCGTGTGTGTGCAGAGTAGAACTGCTCCATAGGGTTTTCAAGGCTGTGACCTTTCAGAAGTAGATCACCAGGCCTTATTACTTTGGAGGAGTAAAAATGAGAACCGTCAAAACTTATGCAAGTGTCTGGGTAAATTTCTGGAAATCACCAGAAAATTACTATGAAACCAGCCCCTCCAAGCACTCTTATCAGGAGTAAGCCTGCTCAGAATGGTCCACAGCTGTAATTGCAAGAAACTTAGAGAAGAATAAAAATGAGAACCCTCAAAACTCATCCAAGGAGCTGGGTAATTTTCTGGAAAAGACTCATTAGCATTTAAATAACAAGCTTCACTTGTTTAAGCTCTACTTATCAAGTCGATAGTGCCTGCAAGACATTTAGCCTCCCACCCATGATAATGTCTGTCTCTTTGAGGACCTCTCTCCTAGCATTTCAGTCGAGAGACACAATTATCATTCACACCTTGTTGTCTAGAGAGCTTGGCACTCTAGCATAACTCATTTACATTATAATCAAGGGAAAAAAGAGGAAAAAACCTCCTGATAAAGTTCTTCTTTGGAATTTTGTAAGTAAGGGATGAAATCTGTCTTAAAATCAATGCCCTAGAGAATATGCACCAAGACTGAGTGTTGTGATAACCCAGGAAATCTTAAAATGTATTGATATGGCTGCCATGTTAAAGCTTGTCTCCAGCATCACGGAATGATGGATTGGGTTCAAAGTCCAATAACTGGAAACTTGAAAAGAGGAAAATCCTCCATTTAAAGGGAAAGTCATTTCACCACTTAACCAGTGTCAGCCTCTAATGCTCCAACATGGAATTGTAAACAAGTTAGTGTCATGTGGACACTGTACAGAAAACTCAGATGCCCAGGATGAGGACACAGATGGTCAAATAACAGGCAATCACTGAACTCAGTCAGGGGGTTCCATTGCGTTCCACTTTTATCACTTAATTGCTATGCCACTTCTCCTATCTGAGCTTCCATTGCCTCATCCATAAAGTGACCTTGGGCCATATGTATTCATTCCATGAGTTGTGTGTGCCAGAGATTGTAATAGGCTCAGTGGGTGGATCCAATATGAACACCCATGCCCTGCCCTGGAGACACTTCCAGGCTCCCGAGAGCACATAGATAAGTCAATACAACAGTGTTACAGGTTGGCCCCTGTCAGACTTGCTCTTTTGAAACTGCTTCATTCATGCTGAGCAGTTTCCTTGTGAGATTTTATTTTAACATAGGCAGAGAAATGCTCAGGTTTGTCAGCATAAACTCATGTAGTTTATTGCGAGGTGGTCACGGCACAGCACACAGCTAAGATCTCAAGACATTCACTTAAACCTGGAGAATCAGGGTGGTGTAAAGTAAGTCCAATAATTAAAGTCCAAATCTTCTAGCCTTTGGGAGTTTACTTTGTCACCCAAATAGGGTCTGTGCCCTGGAGCAGTCACACCAATGAAACGTACTCCAAGTCAGAAAGAGTGAGAAAGTTTTACTTTAGGAGGTGTCCACCACCGGGGATCCAACAGCAACGCAGGCTCTCTGTATGGAGTCCCAAAAGGCATTTTTACATTAGAGCTTATATATTATTTTTACAAAGGTGAGAAGTGTCATTATTCATTACAAGGTAATTGCAAGAGACTCTATCATACTAAAGAGTTACATGCCAGACATTTCCTTATCAGGCTAAAGATATACATATCAGATATCTGGTCTCTAATCTTCCCATAGGGGGCCATAAGCCACAGGTGGGTGGATAGAGCAAAACAAAGTCATTGGCAAAGGTATGCGGAAAGGAGAAGCCAAAGAAAAAAAAAAACTTATAGGTTCATCATGGCATTAGTTATGTCAAGCTCTCAGTCTCCCATTTTTAGCTGTCATTGGGAGAGCAAAACCACAGGGTTTTTTTGTGGTTCAGTCCTCTGGTCCTGATTGATAAGGGTCCTACTGGAGAGGCATCCAGCTCACATTGCATCGGGGTAACTCATGCCATAGGTTCATAATCAGGGGTGCACATTCAGGGTTCATTTTAACATAGATAAACTAAGGGCTATGTCACACCGTGTCACAACAAAGTTGGGGTCTACAACAGGGTAAACCCCATTGCCGTCAAGTTGATTCTGACTCATAGTGCAGGTAATGGCTGATAAGATTAGAAGTTGTTTATGTCAGAGAAGTTAATTTGTCAGTTCAATGTTCAAGTCACACATTAAATGTTTCACACATATGTGATGTGGGATGAATAAGATTCCTCTTAGAGAAGCAGAGAATTCAAAGATGGGAAAGGCCCATCTGAAGCCCCAGAAAAATCATTCCATAAAACTAAACCTCCCCTCTTTTCCACAAAATTCCAGAAAAGGCAATGTGGTGGCCTATCCCAGTGTCCAACATTCTTTGCCATCAGAACATTCTTTTTCTTAGCTCACTGAAGAGGTGAGCAAAGAACCCAGTCCACCCCATCCACTTACTGCCTTAGGTTCCAGACTCAGGGAAAACCTACCTGGCACCAGCCTATGTTTACATAAACCTTTATGTTTTTGAAGCTGGTAGACATGTGAAATCTGGATGCCCCTTCATCCTTTGTTCCCAGATTGAATATTCCAAGTCATCTTTGTCAAAGTTCAGAAAATTCCACTGAAGGGATATACTACCATATGTGAAGGGCTAAGGAAGTAATGGGACAAAAAGGTATGGTCCCTCTGCTCTCGGGGCTTGCAATTCAGCTAAAGCATAAAACTATCATACTTAAGACAATGTGAGTCCCTGAGTCACACATATGGTTAAGCGCTAAACTACTAACCAGAAGATTGAAGGCTCAAACCCACCCAGAGGCACTTCAGAAGACAGGGCTGGCAATCTGCTTCCAAAAGGTCACAGCCTTGAAAACCCTATGAAGCCTAGTTCTACCCTCCACGCATGGGGTCACCATGAGTCTGACTTGATGGCAACTGGTTTGTTTCTATGGTTTTGAGACAATGAGTACATGCAAGACAACAGTACAGGGAACATCTCAAGGTGGAAGAACTTCAGGATGGATGCAACCTTAGGGCATATTTGGCTGAGCTCCCTGATTTACAAAGATGGAGATGCTTAAGGAGTTTAAATAATGCACACTGGGTCATGAGATTATTAAGGGCCAAGAGCAAGGCTCAGACTTATAACTTCTTAGTCCAAATCTAATGTTTTTTAAATGTGTGAGAATCCGATCCAATTGCTACAAAAGGACACAAGGTTGATAAAGCAGAAGATCAGTGAAAATGAGGGAGATCCTCTATGAGATGTACTGACGCAATAGCTGCAACAGTGGGCTCAAACATACCAACAGTTTTGAGGATGGCGAAGGACAGGGCAGTGTCTCCTTCTGTTAAACTTAAGGTCACTGTCTTAGTTATCTAGTGTTGCTATAACAGAAATACCACAAAGGGATGGTTTTAACAGACAGAAATTCATTCTCTCATAGTTTTGGAGGCTAGAAGTCCAAATTCAGGGCACCAGCTCCAGGGGAAGGCTTTCTCTCTATCAGCTCTGAGGGAAGGTCCTTGCCATCAATCTTCCCCTGGTCTAGGAGCTTCTCAGCGCAGGGATCCTGAATTCACAGGCACGCTCTGCTCCTCACTCTTCTTCCTTAGTAGTAATGAGTTCCCTCTCCTCTCTGGTGGCTTCTTTCTTTCAGATCTCAAAAGAGATTGACTCAAGATACAACCTAATCCTGTAGATTGAGTCCTGCCTCGTTAATATAACTGCCTCTAATCCTGCCTCATTAACATCATAGGGGTTAATATTTACAACATATAGGATAATTACAGCAGATCACAAAATGGAGAACAACCACACAATACTGGGAATCATGGCCTAGCCAAGCTGACACACATTTTTAGAGGACACGATTTGATCTGTAACAGTCACAATGAGTCAGAGGCGACTCGACAACAACTAACAACAACAACTATCAGATGAATGTTTCAGACTATAAAAGAAAGGAAAAGAGGACTCTAGGCAGGGAGAATCAAGGAGGGCTTCCTGGAGGGCTGGGCCCTGGAGGGTGAATAGTGTGACTGGAAAGGAAATCTCCATTCACTGGTGTGCAGCTCACCGCAACACCTCAATCACAGCTGACCACACGTATCTAGAGATAAAGACAGACTTTAGACCTGACTCTTCACAGATCCAACCACCAGGAGGAATGCAAAGGCCGGACCGACAGCAAGAAACCGGTATGCCAGCCAGTGGACGCTCAACAGACCCCACCCCACCATTTCAGCACACACTCTCACCACAGACTGGAGGCTGCCGACACCCAGGGCTACGGGGTCAGTGGACAAGGAGAGTGACAGTTACAGCGTCAGCCCCTCCCAGGACACAGGTATGGCCCTGCAGTCCTTCTCCTTGGCCTACATGGCCCAAACCTTGCACTTGTCCACACCATGAACTCTGTGGGCTCTTTGGGGAGGAGAGAGGGGGCTTCTTTTTTTTACTTACTTTTTTAAGTGTTGAGGTTTCTGAGTCGTGTAAATGATTAAGTGCTTGGCTACTAACTGAAAGGTTAGTGGTTCAAGTCTACCCAGAGGTACCTCAGAAGAAAGGCCTGGTAATCTACTTCCAAAACATCAATCTACTCTGACCCACATGGGGTCGCCATGAGTTGGAATCGACTCGACAACAACCGATTTGGTTTTGGTTTTTTTAAAGGTTGTTTTCACATGATTCAGCCATTTATCTAAGAGTTACCAACACAACTGCATAGCCTTTACATCCAGAGCTGAATGAATTCTGCAAAATAGAGACAAAAGGTATCGATTTTGCAGGTGTCCTGAATGTCAGGTACATGCTGCTCTCTCCTTTTAGTTCCTTCTCCACTGGGTAAAAAAGAGAAATTTTAAGTTTTCACCCACACAGTTGCAATAATTCCCAGTTACCCTCAGAGGGAATGTAACCCACTGCCATCTCCAAGGTTAAGATACTGCAGTTGAAGTTATGTGACAAGGTCATAGCACCCTCTGTAGGGAACATAGGCTGATCCATTTGACAATTACACAGGGGTTGATTATAAGGTAAGTCATCTAGTCTAAGCCATCAGCCACCAACATTTCTCTTCTGAGAGAAGATAAGGCCTAAGAATAGCAATGGATTGCCCACCCCCCTGCATAAAATTTTGCAAAGACATTAGATCTGAACCTAATAGCTGTAGGAAATTTGAATACTCATTTTTCTTTTGTTCTTGATGATATACTTCAAAAATAGTGTTCCAAAGGTGGGACGTCACCGTGTACATTTATTTTTATGGTTGTTAATTCTTCTTAGAAGAGTCTCAGAGTTTCACCTAGGTGACTTCAGAACTTTTTTGTGGGCTTCAACTGCAGAGCTCCCCCTGACCAAAAAGACATTGTCCAGTTAAAAGGCATGTTTGCACCTATTACTCTCATGGCTATTTTCTAGTCTCCATAAAGGGTGGCATAGTGGTTAAGAGCTATACCTGCTAACCAACAGGTTGGCAGTTTGAATCTACCAGGTGCTGCTTGGAAACCTTATGGAGCAGCTCTACTCTGTCCTATAGGGTCGCTATGAGTCAGAAGTGACTCAATAGCAACGGGTTGTTTTGGTTTTATAAAGGGTGACAGATCTAGAAACACATGGGAGGAGTCCCAGGAAAGGGGACCATTATGCCTAGTGGGCAAGTTCCGTGCTAAGTCACGTCTTCATTTCTATCCATTGTCCGGGCTTTCTTCCCCTAGCCAGAGTCAAGAGGAGCTGAACCACAAAGTGCAAATTATTCATGGCAATTAAAGAGTCTCTCAGGTATTGATCAATCTGCACGTCAGAGCAGGGAGGGGGGACAGTGCAGTTCATTTACACCAAATTCCCAATTGTTTTAACAGAACTTTTTAAGGGGGATGCATTACCTATTTACGGAAATGTCTTAAGCTAGGGACATCCAACTGCAGTAATTCAGTTGAAACAAGGTTTCCCGGGCCAAAGTTGCAGTGGCTTCTAAAGCTGGCCTCATGAGTGGCAGAGACAGATTCCTCTGATCAAAGAGTTAAGACCCTTGGCCAATTATACAGTGATCTGAAAGAAATAGCCAGGAGCCAGAAAGAACAATCCAGTTGGTTCAGACTTCAGGGAACAAGGTCATCCATCTTGTGTTCTTTTTCTCATGGCATAGATAGAGCAAGAAGCAGCATGGTCTCCACAGAAAGTGCCTCCTCCACTTACGAGGAACTTGCCAGGGCCTACGAACACGCCAAGATGGAAGAACAGTTGAGGCACGCCAAGTTCACCATCACAGAGTGCTTCATATCGGACACATCATCTGAACAGTTGACGGCAGGGACTAATGAGTACACAGACAGTCTGACCTCCAGCACCCCTTCAGAATCGGGGATCTGCAGGTTCACTGCATCACCCCCCAAACCTCAGGATGGAGGAAGAGTGATGAACATGGCGGTTCCAAAGGCACATCGGCCAGGTGAGAAGAGGAATGGGTGGGCCATTGTTTAGGAACATTTTCTTCCTTAATTCCTGCTGGTCTTAGTGAAGCCCTTTCCAGTGTTCTGATTGGGTGTTCTGTTTATGGCTTGCTGCATGACAGAACACCCCAACGGTTATTGGTTTAACACAACGATGATCATTTATTTTGTTTGTGAATCTGAAACATGGTCAGGGCTTGGCCGGGACAGCTCGTTACTGCTCCACACAGTGTCACCTGAGGAGACTCCACTGGGCCTGGAGGATCCACTTCCAAAATGGTGTACTCACCTGACGACCTGATGCTGGCAGTCAGTCCTCTCTATGTAGGTCTCTCCACAGAGTGGCTTGGGCTTGCTTACATCATGGTGGCTGGGTTCTAAGAGTGAATGTCCCAAGGGAGGGAAAGTAGAAATCATCAAGCTTTTTTTTTCCTAAGGCTGAGCCTGGAAACTGACACAGCATCACTTCTGCCATATTCTGTTGTTCAAACAGTCACAGAGCCCCAGGGGCTCAGACTCAAGAGAATTCCACAGTTTGATGTGAGGAATGTCAAAAATTTGGGAGGTATGTTTTAAAACTGCCACACCAAGGGCTTTCAAAAGAATAGAGACTTTACCGGTAAACCAATGTTGGGGACTTTGTTTCACGGAGTTGTCCAAAGTGACAGTAACTGACTAATGGGTTGGTCAGTAGTTTGATCTTAGACTCAAGCGTATGTAAGTACTCTGGAGATATGATTGGGAGGTGCAGACTGTAAAGCCTGCAGGGCCTGGCAGATAATGTAAATGAGTGAAGAGGGGTGGGAGTAGGGTACAAGGGAAAGTGATGGGGACATGGGCATTTATAGAACTCATGGACTGTCTTAAGGTAAAAGACCCTAGTAAGCTCCTGCCAACTAATCCCAAGTGGAAATGGAGGTCTAGTATGGGCTAGTTCTTCAAGAGAAGCCAGAAATCTTAGTTTTATATGGAAACTCACAATTTTGAAGTGTTGGCCCAGATTTGCAAACCATTGTACAGAGCAAACAAAACACATCTTCAGACTGAATCCAACCCAAGGCAGCCAATTGTCATTATCATCTGAAGAAGAATCACTTATTCACCCAAAATAGCTGCCTCATGTTCTTGTTGAACCCAACTGGTTTGCCTGCTATCCATTTTCTGAACTGTTGTCCTGGTTCCATTTCAAAAATTGATTTTCACTTTAAAATTACTGCAATTCCCTTGGATTTTATGGCATAAGGCCCAGCTGAAATGAGCCCTATAAATGCATAAAAATATATAAGCATTGTCTATCCAGCCAGTAATCTTCCAAACCAACTCAAGATTCGCCAGGAAACAGTAAAGAATGATGGCTTCATTTATTTTCACTCTATCAACCCCCTCAAGGGAGAGGATGAGCTGTTATTTGTGAGTGTTTTCATTTCAAGTATTTTTTGTTGTGTGCGCTTATTTGCAAGGCAAATGCAGAAAAACATCAGATAAATGCCGTGGCTTTTTTTGTGGCTGTCCAGCCTGAGGGTAAGGAGGACAGGAAAGAGAAAACCTGCCTGTGGGCATGTTGTTTCACCTTGCTCAGCTTCAATTGCTGTATCTGTAAAATGGACATATTATTGGTATATATTTTTTTTAATTTTTCATTTTTTATTGTGCTTTAACTGAAAGTTTACAATTCAAGTCAGTCTCTCATACAAAAATTTATACGTACATTGTTATGTGACCCTTGTTGTTCTCCCTATACTGTGACAGCACACTCCTCCTTTCCCCCCCGGATTTCCCATGTCCATTCAACCAGCTCCTGACCCTCTCTGCCCTTTCATCTCGCCCCTGGACAGTAGCTGCCCACCTAGTCTCAAGTATCTACTTGAGCTAAGAAGCACACTCTTCACGAGTATCATTTTATGTGCCATAGTCCAGTTTAATCTTTGTCTGAAGAGTTGGCCCTGGGAATAGTTTTAGTTCTGGGCTAACAGAGAGTTTGAGGGCCACATCTTCTGGGGTCCCTCCAGTCTCAATCAAACCATTAAGTCTAGTCTTTTTACTAGAATTTAAGTTCTGCACCCTACTTTTCTCCTGCTCTGTCAGGGCCTCTGTTGTGTTCCCTGTCAGGGCAGTCTTTGGTGGTAGCCAGGCACCATCTAGTCCTTCTGGTCTCAGGCTGATGAAGTCTCTGGTTTATGTGGCCTTTATTGGTATATTATTGGTGTTTATCATGTGGGGAAGAGGCCTGATGACCCAGTGGTTAAGCACTTGGCTACTAACCAGAAGGTCAGTGGTTTGAACCCACCAGCTGCTCCTTGGGAGAAAGATGTGGCAGTCTGCTTCCGTAAAGATTACAGACTTGGAAACCTTATGGAGCAGTTCTGCTCTGTCTTATAGAGTTGCTATGAGTCAGAATGGACTCAACTGCAACGGATTTGGTTTTTGGTTGTTTTATCATGTGGGGTTTGTATAAGATGTATGTAGCATAATGCAGATAATGTGTTCAGCAATATTAGCTGCTATTTCTGTTGTTGTAGTGTTGACATTGGTATTAGAATCCCCACACTGACTTCAAGGCCATCTGCAGCTGTACTGCTGGCTTCTCTCTTCTTTCTTGTTTTCATTTCTTTTTCTTCAGTGGCCACTGAAATCCTGGAAAGCATCCTCATTACTTGTGTATCACCCAATTAAGTGCTTTATGCTTTCATCTAAGATACACCACCATAATTTCCCCTTTGCATCTAATTTATGATATAGCATGATCTTCTGGTTTAAATGGCTGTCCTTATTTGTGCTGGCCTTTAAATACAGACGTACCTCACTTTATTGCACTTTGCAGATATTGCATTTTTTACAAATTGAAGGTTTGTGGCAACTCTGCGTCAAGCAAGTCTATCGGCACTATTTTTCCAGCAGTATGTGTTCACTTCGTCTCTGTGTTACATTTTGGTAATTCTCACAATATTTCAAACTTTTTCATTATTATTATATCTGTTATGGTGATCTGTGATCAGTAATCCTTGATAATTACAATTGTAATTGGTTTGGGGTGCCACGAACCACACCCATATAAGAAGGCGAACTTAATCGATAAATGTTGTAGGCGTTCACCAACCGGCCGTTACCTGTCTCTTTCCCTCTCCTTGGGCTCCCCTATTCCCTGAGACATGACAGTATTAAAATTAGGCCATTTAATAACCCTACAATGGCCTCTAAGTGTTCAAGTGAAAGGAAGAGTCTCACATCTCTCGCTTTAAATCAAAAGCTAGAAATGATTAAGCTTAGCGAGGAAGACATGTTGAAAGTCAAGATATGCTGAAAGCTAGGCCTCTTGCACCAAACAGTTAGCCAAGTTATGAATGCAAAAGAAAAGCTCTTCAAGGAGATTAAAAGTGCTACTCCAGAGAACACACGAATGATAAGAAAGTTAAACAGCCTTATTGCTGATATAGAGAAAGTTTTAGTGGCCGGGATAGAAGATCAAACAAGTCACAACATTCCCTTAAGTCAAAGCCTAATCCAGAGCAAGCTCTGACCTTCTTCAATTTTATGAAGGCCGAGAGAGGTGAGGAAGCTGCAGAAGAAAAGGTTGAAGCTAGCAGAGGTTGGTTCATGAGATTTAAGGAAAGAAGCTATTTCCATAACATAAAAGTGCAAGGTGAAGCGGCAAAATCAGCAAGTACTGATAAAGAATTTGCAGCAAATTATCCAGAAAATCTAGCTAAGATAATTGATGAAGGTGGCTACGCTAAACAACAGATTTTCACTGTAGATGAAACAGCCTTATATTTGAAGAAGATGCCATCTAGGACTTTCATAGGTAGACAGAAGTCAATGCCTGGCTTCAAAGCTTCAATGGATAAGCTGACTCTCTTGTTAGGGGCTGAAGCAGCTGCTGACTTTTAGTTGAAGCCAATGCTCATTTACCATTCCAAAAATCCTAGGGCCCTTAAGAATTATGCTAAATCTACTTCGCCTGTGCCCTACAAATGGAACAACAAAGCCTGGATGATAGCACATCTGTTTACAACATGGTTTACTGAATATTTTAGCCCACTGTTGAGACCTACTAGTGAGAAAAAAAGGTTCCTTTCAAAATATTACTTACTGCTCATTGACAATTCACCTGCTCACCCAATAGCTCTGATGGAGATGTGCAAGGAGATTAATGTTGTCTTCATGCCTGCTAACATAGCATCCATTCTGCAGCCCATGGATTAAGGAATAATTTCGAATTTCAAGTCTTATTATTTAAGCAATACATTTCATAAGGCTATAGCAGCCATAGATAGTGATTCCTCTGATGGATCTGGACAAAGTAAATTGAAAACCTTCTGGAAAGGATTCACCATTCTAGATGCCATTAAGAACATTGGTGATTCATAGGAGGAGGTCAAAATATCAACATTAACAGGAGTTTAGAGGAAGTTGATTCCAGCCCTCATGAATGACTTTGAGGGGTTCAAGACTTCAGTGGAAGAAGTAACTGCAGATGTGGTGGAAATAGCAAGAGAACTAGAGTTAGAAGTAGAGCCTGAAGATGTGACAGAATTGCATCAATTTTGTGATAAAACTTTAATGGATGAGGAGTTGCTTCTTATGGATGAGCAAAGAAAGTTGTTTCTTGAGGTGGAATCTACTCCTGGTGAAGATGCTGTCAATATTGTTGAAATGACAACAAAGGATTTAGAATATTACATAGGCTTAGTTGATAAAGCAGCTGCAAGATTTGAGAGGATTGATTCCAATTTTGAAAGAAGTTCTACTGTGGGTAAAATGCTATCAAACAGTATCACATGCTATAGAGGAATCTTTTGTGAAAGGAAGAGTCAACTGATGCTACAAACTTCACTGTTGTCTTATTTTAAGAAACTGGTGCAGTCACCCCAGCCTTCAGCAACCACCACCCTAATTAGTCAGCAGCCATCAACATCGAGACAAGACCCTCCACCAGCAAAAACATTATGACTTGCTAAGGGCTTAGATGATGGATAGCCTTTTTTTAGCAATAAAGTGTTTTTTAATTAAGCTATGTACATTTTTTTAGACGTAATGCTATTGTACACTTAATAGACTACAGTATATTGTAAACATAACTTTCATAGGCACTGGGAAACCAAAAAATTCACATGACTTGCTTTATTGCAGTGGTCTGGAACCAAAACTGCAATGTCTCTGATGTATGCCTATAATTCAAGGTTTAAAATTTCATTTTTGATGACGTGTTTTTAATATTCTTATGTTAATATTAAAAAAAAAGTTTTAACTTTATTCATGACGTTGTTCTGAATCACAGCAATTGAAAGATCACAACTAAGTTCCTATAGTCTCAGTATAGTGTTGAGAGTAAAATTATTTTGTAACTTGAGGATATGAATACTTTTTAAAAAAATCAAGGAGAGTTCTGATGTCTGCAAGCTTTGTTTTGTCTTCCCGAGATGGCTGTATTATTATTGAACATTTGATATGCTTCACAAAAACATTTCACCCTTCTAGAAGCCTTCCTGCTGCTCCTTTACATTACAACTAAATTCAATGTTTGGTACAAGGTACCAAGTTGCAATTTATCATTCAGTGCCTACAGGCTGTGTCAAAATTAGCAGCAACTTGAGTTGTGCTTTATAACCAAATTCTTCACCCATGTTTCCTCTTGGTTCTAGATGATATCACTCAGTTCCTCTTTCTATTTGGTGTTCATAGTCTTCCAAATCTCTGGATATCTTTGTCCCCACTGTGAGTTCTTTTTTTTTTTTTTAAATAATCCTTTTTTTTCCCCCTTACCCTTTTCTTTTGACTGTCTGTAGTAGCAATCATTACAACCCCAGACTTTTAAACTCTCTGTAGATGACGATCAAGTTTAATGGACTTAGTTGCTTCATATTTCTTTCTGTGTCTACCTGAGTTTTGGGCAGACACATAGTGTTCAAGAAACATTTTCAAATGAATTCATGGTATTGAATATATACACCTAGCACTATTTCTGGAACATAGTGTGTGCTTCATAAATATTCTTGAATGAATGACTATATCATGGTTGTGACAATGATGAAACTGGTCAATTTGTTAACGTATTACAATTAGTAGAAATTACTGATGAAATATAAGAGGAAATTTAAGTCAACTCCATCTTCCAGGCTACCTTTATACATAGTGATTTATTCTCTGTTTTTGTCCTTAACAAATCAGAAGGAGCTCCCTTCCCCAGATAAGGGGGAACTCCCAATGCAATATGGATGACTCATAAGCATTGAGACAGGCTTCAAGAATCTAGCATTAGACTTCTAATAACACCTGAATTTTGAATTTGATGCATTTTTAGAATTGAGACATTTTAAACAAAATGCCAATCGTGTAATTTTTTTTTTTTCCAATGAGAGACGGCTACTTTGATCTTTAAAAACAAAACAAACAAAAACACCCGCTATTCCTCTGAGAAATAGCTGGAAACTTTAACAGCCTTTTTCCTCTTGGTCAAGGTGGTTTCTAGTATTCAGAGTGCCGTACTGAGTTGTGGTTTCGCGTAGCATTTGGAGCCAGCTTCTAACATTCTTGGATTACTGCTGCTTCTTTATTTATGATGTATCCTATGCAATCAAGGGGTGTCATTGCATGAAGCTACTTACATCAACTTAAAGCTTCAAATATGCAACCTAATACAGCCTGGCTGGGTAGGAGCAGAGAAAGTGGGAGTCTCTTCACATCTCTGAACTGATGCTCTTGGGGGCCCAGGCTTGAATAAATGCATGTCATACCCTCCAGTAATGAGCACTTTAGAGGATTTCCAGCTGGAAATGGCCACTGCCTGGCACCAACTTGTTGATGTTTTGAATCACCAGAGCTATATGAAGCAGCAGAGTACCTGGGTGGTACAAATGGTTAACACGCTTGGCTGCTAACCTAAAGAAAAAGGTTTGAGTCCACCCAGAGGCACCAGAAAACTCTATGGGGCACAGTTTAACTCTGACACACATGGGGTCTCCATGAGCCAGAACCAACTCAACAGCAATTGGTTGTTTTGTTTTTCTATATGAAGCAGTTATTGGATTTAAATTTTAGGATCTGGGCATCCCATACATCCACTCTCTCTTGAGTGCGCCGTGATTAACCAAGAGGTGGAAGTGAGAGGGGGCACCTGTGGCACGCGGAAATGGCCAGTGCCCTTACCTGAGACAAGCCCGCTTCAGCTCAGGTGGACACTTGTCATGGTTTGAATTATGTCCCCCAAAAAATGTGTATATCAATTTGGCTAGGCCATGATTCCTGGTGCTGTGTGATTTTCCTGTATGTTGTAAACCTGCCTCTATGATGTTACTGAGGGAGGATGGGTGGCAGTTGTGTTAGTAAGGCAGGACCTGATCTACAAGACTGGATTGTGTCCTGAGGCAATCTCTGGAGTTATAGAAGACAGAAGTGAGCAGTGAGACGGGGACCTCATACCATCAAGAAAGCAATGCCGGGAACAGAACGCGCCCTTTGGACCGGGGTCCCTGTGCCAAGAAGCTCCTAGTCTGGCGGAACACTGATGAGAAGGCCGAGAGAGAGAAAGCCTTCCCCTGGAGCTGACACCCTGAATTTGGACTTTTAGCCTACTTTACTGTAAGGAAATAAATTTCTCTTTGTTAAAGCCATCCACTTGTGGTATTTCTGTTGTAGCAGCACTAGATGACTAAGACAACACTGCTCTGGCTAAGGCCGGCCTTGTTGTCCTCACTTGTCATTTCAATCATGCTCTTTTCCCTCTCAGAGTCTACATGGCTGCATGTTGGCTCTTGAGTCAAAATTAGACTCCAGAAGTCTTCACTGCCAGATATCCTTCCCCCTATCTCGTTCTTATCCGCATCTCCCTTGCCGTCTGAGGACTGGAGCTCTCTGCTCCAGCAGGTAACTGGCTCAGAGACTCTTGCTCCCATCTCCCAAAATCCAAGGCTTCGCGCTTTATTCCTCCCAACCAGTTATGTCTCTGTCCTTCCCTTTTAGGAGTCCCTGGGTGGCACAAAGGATTAAACACTCAGCTGCTAATCGAAAAGTTGGTTGTTCCAGTTCACTCAGAGACACCTCGCAAGAAAGGCCTAGCAGCCTACTTCCGAGATATCAGCCTTCGAAAACTCTAGGAACCGCACTTCTACTCTAACACGCACGGGATCGCCATGAGTTGGAGTTGACTCGATGGTGACCGGCTCGCCTTCCCTTTTTCCCTTGGGCTCAGCTAGCAGGGCCCCGTGCTGCAGGTGTTGCCTCCTCCTCCTTTCTGCACATCACTGAAATGCAGTTCTGAAATGCCATTAACGTTATTCCGGCAGCAATGGAAAGGGTCTCCTTTGAAGTGCAAGTATCTTTGTTTTCCACAAGCACACACACACATACATGTTCGTACACATACATGTGCTAGCACACATATACACACTGACACATATGCACACAGGCACACACGCTTGCACACATACACATGCTAGCACACATACACATGCACACATGCTCGCACACATACACACATGCATATACATGCTTGCACACATACACATGCT
>NW_004444138.1:2680464-2700320 GCF_000243295.1 Trichechus manatus latirostris | reverse complement strand
ATACACATGCTAGCACACATACACATGCACACATGCTCGCACACATACACACATGCATATACATGCTTGCACACATACACATGCTAGCACACATATACACAATCACACGTGTGTACACGCACACACATGCTCGTACACATATACATGCATGCCCACATGCATGCTTGCACACACACTGAGTTGCTCTGGGCTCCACCCTCCTAGAGCTGGCCCTGCTTCTTCCCTCCCTGCGTCCCCTTCTTCCTCCATTATGTATTTACTGAGTGCCGACTAAATAACTGGCTCTGTTTTAAGATCTAGAGATACAGTGGGGATACAACACCCACAAAAATCCCCACCTTCAAGAAGCTTACCCTCTTGGAAGGGGGGCAGACAATAATCAAGTAAGCAAAAAAACAGTTTTAGATCATGGTACGTGTGCAAAGAGAGGTCCATTAAGCGAAAGTGGTAGAGGGTGCGAGGGCTATTTGAGAGATGATAGTCCAGAAAGGCATCTCAGAAGAAGTGAGATGTCGGTCGAGATGTAAGCGATGTGACAGAGAGAGCCCAACAAACATGCTAAGGGGACAGTGGTCCAGGCAGAGGGAAGAGCAAACAACAAGGCCTTGAGGCGAGAATGAGTTTGGCGTTCACTACACCACTGAGAGTTCCTCTGATCTGCCATGGATATATGGTTGTTGTTGTGTGCCATTGAGTCGATTCTGACTCAGAGTAACCCGGTATGACAGAGCAGAACTGCCCCATAGGGTTTCCGAGGCTGTAATCTTTACAGGAGCAGAGTTCCAGGTCTTTTCTCCCATGGAGCCAATAGGTGAGTTTGAACCACCTCCCTTTCAGTTAGCAGCCAAGTGCTTAACCATTGTGCCACCAATGTTCCTTGCCATGCACATACAAACTTTCAAATACTCCCACAGAATTTAAAAAAGGGCCCTGGGGCCATTCAATAAAACCTGCAGTCGTTGCTGTTTATACCCACTCTGTATAGACCTAAATATTTGGATATGCTCCTCCAGGCTCCCTCAGTTTTATACCCGAATCTCACTGATGCCAATTGCAATTTCATCTTCTTAAAGACTTTCCTGTAACTTCCATCCGTTCTCAGTAGATGTCCCTCGGATCTGCTAAGTGATGCTGTGCTTGTTCTCAGTGGCCCCAAGCTTGAAACTCGAAGCCCATTTGCCCGAAAGAAAAGTTGAGCACACATTTCCACAGGACCTCTGGCAGCCACCTCCTCCCACCTGCGCCTCCCGCCTGTGGTTCCAGGAGGCACTTCCTGCACACGAGGCCAGGTGCCTGTGCACACGTAAACTTCTTCAAGTACTCAGACTGCTCTACCGCGTTGCTGTTGTTCCAGCTGTTGTCTGTCTCCTCTAGTCCCCAAGCATGTGTTGTTCTGTCTTTTCTCTGATTTCAGGACCCCTTAGATGACCCACCATTTTTCTTTGTTGGCTTATTGGGATTTATTACTAATTGTTGAGAAGTCCTAGGCTGCCCCAATCCCACAGGTGGTGAAAGGCGAGGAGGAGGCCTGCCCCCATATAGGCTGTGTGTAGAAGCAACGGGCCACCTGTGTCCTACGGGGGGACCGGGAAACGTCCTAGATGCCACTGCAGCTAATGAAAAGCATAAAGGATCACCACAGTGACTGAAAGTTCACTGCATCTTCAGAAAGACTGTTAAAATACAAACATATTATTTGCATTAATTTAACACCTTTTTTTTGAATATCTGCTATGTGAAAAGATACTGCACCAGGTACTTTAAGATAGACGTGTGGTGGTTGTTAGTTGCCGGCAAGTTGGCTCCAACTCATGGTGACCTTGTGTATAACAGAATGAAATGTTGCCTGGTCCTGTACCGTCTTTATGATCGTTGGTGTGTGTGGGTCCATTGTTGTGGCTGTTATGCAAATCCATCTCATCGAGGGTTTCCCTCATTTTCATTGACCCTCTACTTTACCAGCCATGATATACCATTGCCATCAAATCGACTCTGACTCATGGCAACCCTACAGAACAGAGTAGAACTGCCCCATAGGGTTTCCAAGGAGTGGCTGGTAGATTCAAACTGCTGATCTTTTGATTAGCAGCCAAACTCTTAACCACTGTGCCGCCAGGGCTCCAACCATGATATAAGTGTTACAATATTGAACCAACACTTCCTACAGTCTCATTAGTTTATCAGAATATCACATAGTATCAAAGAGAGCAGACAAAGAATCCTGAAGACACAGGATAGGTGAGTCTTGAAGGGATTCAAGAAACAAGACAAAATCCAGGGTACTGACTCTTGCTTATGGAATACAGCATCTCTGTATCCCCCCACCCACACACACCCCATACACAGCCCAGTTAGACATCATTACAGCCAGAAGCAATATGAAAGTCCTGAGAATATGCAGAAAGGTAAGAAGACAGCAAAGACCATCTTTCAATGGGACCCCGTGTTGGTCCTACAAGGCGCTGAGAAATCAGGCCTTGTCTTCCTCACCAACCGTGACCCTGATCTCCAGGCTCCAACCCTCCACAGGCTGCCTCTTGTTGTCATGTCACTGAGTCAATTCCAACTCATCGGGACCCCATGTGTTACAGACTAGAACTGCTCCGTAGGGTTTTCTTGGCTGTAATTTTACGGAAGCAGATATGGCAGGCTTTTCTTACATGGTGCCACTGAGTGTGTTCAAACTGACAACTTTTAGGTTAGCAGCTGATCGCAAACCCACTCAGGAACCTATTCTGGTCTCTTGCAACTCCACAAATACATGTTTCCTCTCCTTGGAATTCTCCAATCCAAGTTGACTCAGCTCCTTCTTTGGCATGATTCAAGATGCACAGGGTTGTTGAGATGGGCCTGCCGACCTCATGGCACAGCAGGTATACCCCCAGCCAACCTTCCTCCTTAGGTGGTACCCCCCTATGTGGATCCTCACATGGCAGCTGGATCCATCTTTGAGCCTCTTGGATCCCTCCCAGAGTGCTCCAGAGTCCCTGCCTGCAGATTCTGAGCTGCCTAAATGTGGGGGAGATTTTCCATTCTTGACTTTTCTTCAGAGTTACTTTATCGCAGAAGACTCATGAACAGCCACAAAGTCAGAGCTTGACTCAGTACCTCAGTGTAGGTTTTAAAGTTCACTCGAGAGTAGGAGGATCACTATCGATGGGCTCTTAAAAATGCATGAAACGTCCTAAGCAAGAGCCAGGTATGGTAATAGAATTCGTGGACATGAGCCTCTTATATCAATTGCACATTATTTATTCAGGGTTTTTCCTGGTTGCTGTTTGGGAGTGAAGATTCACTTACCAGGAGAGGTTCGTTTACAGGTTTTCATTACCTTGCAGCAACATGAATATTAAACCAGAAAAGTGTTAGATCCCATCTCAGCCTGGAATTGGCAGTCCACACTCTCCCCTTTGGTATCTACCTGGCTCTTGGACACTGTAGTGTCATTGCCAGTCTGACCCCTGTGGTTTCACTGAAAGAGCTAGAACTCAAGGTCTGCATCCTTTGCTTATTCTTTTTGCAGCAATATGCAGCTCCATCCAAGCACAGATATCAAACCTTATTTGAAATTGATGAAAGTCCCTTTTTATGTGTCCTCAGAAAGAATTTAAGCCCCTAGGGACTGTGATTCACTTTCATTACTCGTGAATTTGTTGTAAAAGTATATGCATGTGTTCAGTTTCTGGCTAATGAAGTTGCATTGTAGGAGGATGAAAGTTATTGCAATGTGCCTAGGAATTTTGTTGTTGTTGTCATTGTTTAGTTGTTGTCAAGTCGATTCCAACACACGGCCACCAGAAAGGCATTAGTTTGTCCCCTTCTTAACCCCAAATCCCCAATACAAATGTGTATAAGCAGCTATCATAGCTGATACACCTTAGAGTATAAGAATCTGTTAAACTTAAAGGTACCCTTAGAAATCATTGCAGGCTTTTCACTTAAAGCTCCACAGGGGCGCAAACGGCTTGTGCTCGACTACTAACCTAAAGGTTAGGGTTTTGAACCCACCCGGTGGTACCGCAGAAGAAATGCCTGGCAATCTCTTTCTGAAAAGATTACGGCCAAAAAAACTCTATGGAACAGTTCTGCTCTATAACACATGGAGTCGCCATGAGTCAGAATCGACTCACGGGCAACAAGTTTGTGTTTGTTTGTTTTCATGTTAAAGACGAGCACACTAATTCTGGAGGGGGTCACAGAACTATTTAGAGGTAGAGGCAGGCCTGCCACAGAAGACTTTGGACTCTCTAACCAGTGCTCTTTCCAATGTACTAAGCTCCCATCTCAGCCCAAATTGGAAAGTCTTTGGGCTGTTGCCTTCTGACCACTATCCCATAGGACCTATTTCTGGTTTTCTCCTGTTAACAACTGAAGCCATAACTCTTGATAGACTCATATGCTGAGGCTAAGGAATATGATTCTTGACTTTGATTGAATTCAAAGTTTTTCAGGTAAAATTAAAGTGCGATAATTATCCACTTGGAATTATGATCTTTGGTCATCTAAACCAGGGTCTCTCTAAAACAGCACCATTAACATTTGGGACAGGATAATTCCTTGTGGGGGGGACTGTCCTGTGCACTGTAGGGTGATGAGCAGTGTCCTTGGCCTCTCTTCCCTGGATGCCAGTAGCCTCCCTCCCGGTTATGACAACCAAAATGTCTCCAGACATTGCCACAGTCCCCCGGGGGAAGAATAATACTAGGTTGAGAACCACTGGTCTAGACTCTGTGCGTTCTTTTTTTCCCCTGTGTGGTAGATGGCACACGGCAGGGGCCACTGTTTGAGGAGAGATTAACGGGATGCACATCCATTATAGATTGTGAATTGATTCATTCTTGTTCTGTTTCGGTATCAATTTTACCATCCTTCTTCCAAAGCTGAAATGGGTTCTCAGACTTTGTGTGTATGAGTTGGAATATATTGAGAAAGGCCAGGAAGGTTCGCTTTCCTGGTAGGAAGCAGGGGTCTTCCGGAGTTCAGGTGTAACACAGCAGTCCTCACCCAGTCAGACTAACCACGGTTGGAACCTGACCTTGGTGGAGGATGACAAGCTTTGGGCACACATCTGCTGACGAACGTTGAGCTTCGAGAGGACTGTCTCCTGGATCAGGCCGGAGGCAGCGGGGATTAATGACACTTAGTGGTAGATGTGGTTGGAGACAGAGAAATCAGTGCTGACTTCTTTAACCTGGACTTTTGGAGACAACAGTGGCAACGAGGGACCCAGAGGGCAGTGAGAGGAGGATGCGAAATGAAGCGTTATGTCAGATAATAGGCATAACCATGAAATTACGGCTACGTCATCCTACGCCCCTGGAAGGCAGAAATTCACACAGCCCGGCTGGGTGCAGCGGGCAGGTGAGGATGGTGGAGCTTGTGAGCTGGTCAGCTGTATGAGCTGAATGAGGCAAAGACAAGAAACCTTCTGATGGCTCCAATGCCCCAATGAGGGGTGGGCCGTCATTGTTTGTCATGCAGGTTTTAAAGCTTGAAAAAGACGGTTTGCCATCCGTAATAGAAATTGTATTCTATTGTGCCACCTCTCTGCCTTCCTCACACTCTCCACGTCTCTTTGGCATTTTCCCATGTGACTCAGTTAACATTTCCCCCCTTGCTATCTGCTTCTCTCTGCCAGTGGTTCTTTGTCTCTAACTTGTACCTGTCAGTGGTTCTGTGTCTCCCTATTTCAGTGTGTGTGTGTGTGTGTGTGTGAGTGAATGTGTGTCTGAGTATATGAATGTGTGTGTATGTGGGGGTGAATGTGTGCATGAGTGTGTGAATTGTGTGTGTGTTTTATGTGTTTGTGTGTGAATGCGTGTCTAAGTATGTGTGTGTGCGCTAATGTGTGTGTATGTGGGGTGAATGTGTGCATGAATGTGTAAATTGTGTGTGTGTTTTAAGTTTGTGTATGTATTCGAGTGTGTGTGTGTGTGTTGAGTGTGTGAGAGCATGTAAATGTGTGTGAGTGTGTATGTAAGTGTGTGTGTTCCCATCACTCTGATTCTTTCTCTCAGCCCTCCCCTCCCCCCATCCACCCACCGCAGGGTCACCCACCCGGGTCCCAGCGTCTCAGTCCCTGAACTCAGTTTCTGCATCTCAGCCTCCTTTATACACTCACCCTCACTCCCCACCTTGGACACAAGGGGCATCGGCCTCAGGAGCAGGGCACAGTAGGGTGACTGTGCCAGTGAGCAAATGCTCAATTAAAATCCACCACAATCAGTGGGTAGATCTTGTCTGAAAGGCCCCAGACTGGACCGCGCCAGGCCTCTGTCCCAGTGTTGCGTTCGTGCGAGGTGTGGGAAGGAAACACTAAGTGGAGATAAGTCGGCAGCTGAGAGGAGTACCGGGTCAGCAGGGCAAAAGGAAGATGAGGAAGCGAGTGTTGTGTGTGGAGATCCATCCGTTCTGGAACAGCTTTCAGGTCCTCCTGCCAGCCTCTGTCTCTCTCTCCTACACACCTCCCCTTCTCCTGCTGGCCTGCTGCTTGCCCCTCTGGGTTTCCTCCCTCCGCTGGCTCCCTTGTCTGCTCCACGCTCGCTCTCTTTTACACACATGCTGTCTGTCTCTCTCTCTCTCACACACACATTCTCACACACATTCTCTCTCACACACACTCTCATTCTCTCCAGTAGGCACACACTCTCTTACTCTTTCTCCTCTCTGTCTCACAAGCTCTCTGTCTCTCACACTCTCACTCTCTCTCTCACTTACACACACTCTCACACACACACTCTCATTCTCTCACACAGGCACACACTCTTTCACACACTCTCACTCTCTCTGTCTCTCACACACACAGGCTCTCTCATTCTCTCTCCTACAGGCACACTCTCTCTTACTCTTTCTCCTCTCTCTCTCTCACATGCTCTCACACAGACACACAGTCTCTCTCACACACACACTCTCATTCTCTCACACAGGCACACACTCCTTCACACACTCTCACTCTCTCTGCCTCTCTCACACACACACTGTCTCTCTCATGCACATACACACACATACACACACGTCTTGACTACTGTGCCCTGGTCCCTGTCTTGTGCTCAGCTATCTCCTCGCCCCCGTCCTACTGCACTCTCTAGGCCACAGTTTTATTCCGTCTCCGTGCCTTTTATTTTGTGGATAAAAGTTTCAGGGCAAAGGAAACAAAAAGTGACTGGGGATGAGGAGAGGAAGGGAGGGAGAGAGGGAAGTCAGAGGGAAGCAAAGCGGAGGAAGTGAGGTAATAGAGGATAGAAACTTACCAAGATGATAAGTGCACTCCACAGTTACTGGTTTACTGCGAGCAGAGGAGTAAGAAGGGGCCTTGGGCTATGCTGGTGTGTGTGGCAATGATGGATTTACACACAAGGGTGCCAAGGGTTGTTGCCTGTTGTGGGCACCCATAGGGGCAGTGCCCAACATGATGACTCTGGTGTTCAAAGCCAAATGAATCCTTGAATTTTTCCTGGGTCACTGCTAATTTCAAAAGCATGAGATACTCAAGCGGGTCCCAGCTGATAGTTACAGGATGCATTGCTCCGTGGAGCATCTAATGGTGTCAGAGGCAGAGGTTAGTCAGCGGAGAGGGTTGGACAGTGAGGGGCCCTGTGGAATCATGTGTGTTCAAAGAGGGTTCTAGCCCAGGGGAGCATCCAGCAAAGCCATGAGTCCAGATCCCGGTGAGCAATTCCAGCCTAACCCTGAGGGTTTCTCTGGTGGTCAGTTGGCCAGGTGCCTGCTCCCCATGGAGCAGGGGAGCTAGGGAAAATTCCTCTAGCTTGAATTCAGTAGAGAAGTAAGGACTCAGGAGATCCCCAGCTGAGCCTTCAGAGGGGCTGCTGTGAGCACAGAGCACAGGGTAGGGACACTGTAAGTCGCAGCTAGTGTTGGCTGCTGTCATTGATAATTAATGAGAATGCCCCTCCTTTTCTCTTGGTTCAGAAGAAAGGCCTGGTGATGTACTTCTGAAAAACCAGCCATTGAAAACCCTGTGGAGCACAATTCTGCTCTGACACACATGGAGTCACCATGAGTCAGAGTTGACTCGACAGCAGCTGGACGCCCAGTTGGTGGAGGCAGAAACCATTGCCCCTCAATAGAAATGTCTCCATGGGAGAAATCCCCAAGCCCATTACAGTCAACAAAGGACAGAAACTTAGGTATGGAGAAGAGTTCCTGACTCATTCCCCTGGCTGACCTCCAGCGCATGGCTTCGGACCCCCTGAGAAAGGAGAGGGAGAGTTTCAACAGAGTAAAACCTTCACATGCGTTATCTAACTTAATCATTACCACAGCCCTCTATGGAAAAAAAAGGTCGCTGTCTTGCTTTCAGGAGTTTTCTCTGACCCTCATGGTGACCTCTTGGGTGTCAAAGTAGAAATGTGCTCCACAGAGTTTTCAGTGGCTGATTTTTCAGAAGTAGATCACAGTCCTCTTTTCAGAGGCACCTCTGGGTGGAATAGAACCTCCAGTCTTTCAGTTAGCAGCTGAGTGCATTAGGCATTTGCATCACCCAGGGAATCCAGCCCTCTTGGTAGGTTCTGGATTTATTTCCATTTTATGGATGAGGAAATTGAGTCCAGATTTATATTGCGAGTGAGTCAGACTAAATGCAGACAATGTCATTCCAGATCTCTGCTCTTAATCTTCATCATTAGCATCAATGCTTTGTTTATCTCATGTGAAACGGGCAGATGGAGGGCAGGTGGGGTGGAGGGTAAGAAAAGCAAGTGTGCTGATATCCAGATTGTCACATTTTTTCGTCTCACTCATTCTCTTCAGTAATAAGAACGTGAGTTGTCTTGGTATCTATAACTGCCTGAAGAGCATAGTAAATGGATGGGCAGTCCAAGTATCCAGTTGCAGACTGGTGTTTGGACTAGCATATGGGCTGAGATTTTAACCAACATAAAACGTCATAAATAAACAAAGTCCACCGATTACCCTGGTGCTTTCTTGTTTTTAAGTTCATGAATTATTAAGAGCACACTCATTTGCTGCATTCACACAGATGAAAGGGTTACCATGAGTGCTAATTAGAAAACACACACTGTTGAAAGGAGCTAATTAGAGCATTGCCCAGCTTAATAAAGCTTCGCCTGGATCGCTCAGCAATCATTCAGAGATCTTATCCCTTGGCTGACTAGCAATAAGCAAATACAAGTAGTCTCTGTATATAAAGATGTGACGCCAAGCTATCCCCATTATTGAAGATTTCTATTTCTCACCAGTCTTTCTCAGCTACCCCAAATCTTTTGATCACTAAGTCTGAAGTGGGAACATCTGCAGGCAGGGTGCAACTATCATGGGCTTTGTCTCCTGATTTCAAATAGGTTTGTTCAGACCAATCTAAGGCCTGACCATTCTGCAGTCCAATTGGGACCAGAATGCTACTGTTTTTTAAGGGTTTAACAAGCCCTGTTCATCCATGGAGACTTATCGCCAAATCTGTTACAGCACATTGCAAAGATGTCAAGTGCTCAAGATTTAGCTGTGTCTCATCAACAACATGAGGCTTTCTTGACCTACATTTTTAAATAACCCTGGAGGTAAATGTCTTTCACATTTTTTTCCAATGTTTGAATAAAATATTAATCATGGCAATCATTAAAAGAGCAAATATAAGATAATTTATTTATTGGGGACTCAGGAGTAAGGACAATACTCAGTTTTAGGAAATAGGATACATAAAAATCCACAAATTACAATTGGCCAACTACAGTGTGTTGGTTCACATACAATGCGTTCTTCACTTTGCAAAAGAATTTTCCAGTTTTTTCTAATGAGGCTCTGCTGATGCTTTCATGATGTTTGTTTGCAGATAGTTAACCCCCTGATCAAAACAGTTAAAGAATACACCCACTACCATAAATGAAGATAAATAATGTTCAATGCCATCATAAAAAGCATTAGGGAAAGGAGTTTCACTTTCAAAGATTAAATACTTTCATTTTTCAGGACAAAGCTAACACATATGGCTAGGTGTACCTGTACCTTCAATGTTAGAGTCTATAATGGTGGACCTCATGCCGTCATTGTCTCTCAGCCAAAGCCCAGATGCATCAAATTACAAAAACCCTTTTTCAGAAGAATGCCAAATAACGTCATCTCTTTCTGTAAGAGTGTTATGAAAATTTGTTTTCGAAGTATTTATTACTGGCCTTTCTCTTGGTCCAGTTCGCTGTAGAAAGCCAACATTGAATTAGAGTACCTTTGATTTCAGTGAGCCAAACCCAAAGTGTTTCTGGGGCCATTCTCATAAAATAAATGCTACAGTGCTTAATGAAATCATATGATTACTCACCATCACTTAATAGGATAAAGACATCCGAAAAAGGCAAATGAGAAAATGCTAAATGGATTTTTGTGTCATGAATTACAAGTGGCATGACAACATAATGCAAGGACATGAAAATCACTTGGTAAATTTCCAGAGAATAAGGTCATTGTTCCTCTTATCCTGGGAATAAATCTTAAGAAAAGTAATAGCATTTTGAAAATTCTTATACTCACTTAAATTGTATAAAATGCATTTTCAGTGCCTGTTTTTTGTTTTGTTTTTTTAATTGTTCTAGACCATCGAGTAGTTCTTTCCTTCTATTTTATGGGTTATTCCCTTTCGGTGGTAAATTTGAAGGCATTTTCTAAGGTGCTGGGAGTTTAAATCATTGTCTAAACACACATTGCTTCCATTTTTTTTGTTATCACTTCAGCTAAACTAAAGCAGCCCTTGCTTGGCATAAGTGGTCCGGTGATACCCCTTCCCTGCACCTTCAGAGTCCAAAGGTCCAAAGATGCTGTCTGAGGAAGGCATGATTGACAGCTGTGAGGCTTATAAGAAAATAAGGAAAGCAGTGAATATTGTGAAGCAAAAGAAATAGGAATTGTTAGTTATTTTAGATTAAAAGGGGGAATGAGCTATACCTCTAGATACATTATTAAGATAAAATGCCCGATAGATATTTCCTCTCGAGTGCTCCTCAACCATATCAAACTTAGCATGTCTAAAATTGAACCCATCAACTTGTCCACCAAATAAGATTTTTCTCCTAGATATCCTTTCATAGTGGACAGTTCCACCATCCACCCAGTTTCAGAGTACATTGCCACCTCTGATGTATATTTTTCTTTTCGTTATGGTATCAACAGATCTTGTTACCTCTATTTCTTGGGTGAAGGATGACATTTAAGATCCTAGGTAAGGTAGAGAGGCCAGCTCTTTCTCCGCCCGATGGAAAGATGTGAGAATGATTCCACCTGCCTTTGTAATGAGCTCTGATTTAAAAAAAAAAAAAAAAATTGCTGTCAAGTCGATTCCAACTCATGGCAACTCCAAGTGTGTCAGAGAAGAACTGTGCTCCATAGAGTTTTCAATAGCTGATTAGACAGAAGTAGATCACCAAGCCTTTCTTCCAAGTTATTTCTATGGGTAGACTCGACTGAGCTCGTTAACTGTACCATCCAAGTACTCTGAGCTCTGGCAAGGTGTCTTGAAAATGTGTCAATGTGCAGTGATATTTCTACCTCAAAACCTTGAAAGGTTTACCCCGTGCACACAGGGGCACTCAGCAAATGGTAGTTGTTAGTTGTGGTCGTTAGTTGCCATGGAGTCGATTCTGACTTAAGGCGACCCCACGTGGGCAGAGTAGAGCTGTGCTCCATAGAGTTTTCAGGGCCGTAGCCTTTCAGAAGCAGATCGCTAGGTCTGTCTTCTGAGGTGCCTTTAGGTGGGTTCAAACCACCAGCCTTTCAGCTAGTAATCAAGTACTTTGCCATATGCACCACCCAGAGATTTCCAGCCAATGGTTACCAAATAAAAAATGGAACTAACTGCTCTCTTTTTGTTTCCAGGTGACCTCATACACTTGCCTCCATACCTTAGAATGGACTTTTTGTTAAACCGAGGAGGTCCAGGCACCAGCAGAGACCTGAGTTTAGGGCAAGCATGCTTGGAACCTCAGAAAAGTCGGACCCTGAAGCGCCCCACAGTCCTCGAGCCAATCCCCATGGAGGCCTCCTCCTCCACCTCGTCCACGAGAGAAGGACAGTCGTGGCAGCCGGGGGCTGTGGCCACATTACCTCAGCGAGAAGGGGCAGAGCTGGGACAGGCAGCTAAAATGAGCAGCTCCCAAGAATCACTGCTCGACTCTCGGGGCCATTTAAAAGGAAACAATCCCTACGCAAAATCGTACACCCTGGTATAACAAACAGCATGACTGGACCGTGGTTGTAAATACAATTTAAAAAAACCCAATCAAAGCTACCTTTTTTTTTACTGAATTCCAATATTTATAATTAAAGAAAATTGCCAAAATATATTAAAAAAAAAAAAAAAAAGAGGAAATACTGAAACCACAGACAGTGCAAAGACTCTCCTGCTTTTTTTCTGTCTGAGTGTGAGCTCCATCTGCCTGGGCGTCTGATTTTTTGGGAAAGAAGTCCAGTTTTATGACCTTCACAGCTACTGCATTTTTACTGATTTTCTACAAAGTGCATGGGGAACGAATTAAACCTTCTGACTGGAAGTTCTATCACACAGGATTAAAGAAAGAAAACAGGAAAAAAAAAATTACCCTATTTGTGAATTTAAAAGGAACATTGATTTGGGGGAAAGGGGAAAACTTTATTCATTTTTGCACATGTTTCTTTCCCATTAGAAGCTGGGTCCTTGATTGATCTTCTTTTTGTCGTTAATTAGGATGAGTGCTGTCAGTGAAGGGGTGGGGGAAATCCATTTGATTTTCTTTTTTGTTCATTTTTTAATTTCATGAGACACTCTTTGCATTTTGTCTAAGCGAAATAAAAAAGAAAAGGTTGTCTGCCTTTATTTCGGATGTCTGCTTCTCTTGTCTCCTATTGATTGTTTGGTTCTCCTCAGTACTGAGACTTGGGTTGACAAGCACCAGGACTCAACCCAGAACCCAACTTAATGAAGCAGAGAAGATTCTGACACCATGAACTCTGCCCATAGTGCTGGGCAGGGCACAGAAGATGCAGCCCTTGCTCTCAGGCTGGAGATGGACAAAGTAGGGGCTGGTCTCAATCAAATGAGGGCTTGGCCCAAGTGGTCTACATCTCTCTTGCAAGGTTTTATTCCTTCTCCCCCTCCCTCCTTGACATGGGACCCTCTAGCTAGACCAGGGGTCTGAAAACTATGCCCCTCTAGGCCAAATCCAGCCCACTTCTGTTTTTGTAAATAAAGTTTTATTAGATCCTACCATTTACAGATTGTCTGTGGCTGCCTCCATGCCACAATAGCTGATAGTTGCAACAGAAAAGTGTGCCTGTGGTCTTAGTGTCCTAGTGCTGCTGTAACAGGAACACCCAAGTGGGTGGTTTTAAAGAACAGAAGTTTATTTTCCCACAACTCAGGAAGCTAAAAGTCCAAATTCAGGGCACTGACTGTAGGGAGGAGTCCTTTCTTGTCTATTTCAGATTCTAGTGGCCAGCGATCCTTGGAGATCCTGGCCTTGTAGACTCTGTTGGCTTCAGATCGTGTCTGTCTTCCCCGTGTGTCTGCTTGCTTGTCTCTGTGTCTTTGCTGCTTCTTGTACCATGCAGTAGTGCTTAGGTTTAGCACACACCCTACACTGATTGGACCTCATTAGCATAATAAATCATTAGCATAATAAATCCAAATAGGATTACATCTGCACGTACCGGGGTTAGGATTCCAACACATTTTTTGTGGGGGCCCCGTTTCATTCCTTTTCCCTTGCTTGGCTTCCATTTTTTCTTTTTTGGCCCACCCCGGGGGAGGTTGGCCAGTGTTTTTTTTGTTTTCCCTTTTTTGGGCCCGGTTTGTTTGGGAAGGGGAGGGGGGGTTGGGGTTGTTTTTTCTTCTTTTTTTGCTTGGCTTGCCGTCTCCAGTAGGACAGGAATGCAAATTTCCAGCAGACCATCTTAGTGCACGTGGCCTCCAATCCACTCCTCTGCCCCCGGGGAAAACTAGTCAATGCTAAGTGATGTTCCTCTGAAAGCTAAGTTTTATTTTCCTTCCTCTCAGTTTGAATCATTTACCAGCTGACTCATGCTATCAGAGACCTTACTCATAAATAGTAAGAACTGTATACTTTGTTCTGAGACCCTTACATCCTGTGCTTTCAGGAGAGGGTGTAATCTTCCCCATTCCAGCCTCACTTCCCTAAAAGGGAAGGCTAACCTGATCTCCAGGTCAAAGGTTTGGTTTTCACCAGAGGACTTGATCAAATGGCCATGGTGCTCAGTCTCTCAGGTAACAAACTAAACAAGTACCTTCCTCTCCCTTAATATTCTCTGTAGACTCCCATTCAAGCCACCAACATAGGCGCTAACAAGCCAGTTATTACCGTCTGAGTACAGGTTCAGAAATTTCTATCCTCCCTCCTCTCTCTCCCTACCTCCTTCATTCCTTCCTTCTTCCTTCCCTCATCACTCCTCCCTCCCCCCTTTCTTCCTTTCCTTCTTCCTTTCTACTTACCTCCCTTCCTCCACTTCATTCCCCCTTCCTTCCTCATTCCCTCCCCTTCCTTCTTTCCTTCCTTCCTTCATTTCTCCCTCCCTCCTCCCCTCCCTTCCTCCCTCTCTCCCTTTCTCTTTTCTTCCCTTCCTTCCTTCCTTCAATTTATTTTTGAGGCAAGCCCGTTGGCCTACTTAGCTTCAGTGACACAGTGAGATTGAAGAAGTGGTCCAGGACCATGTCAATGACCACCTGCTGGCTCTCACATAAGACAATCCGTGAATGAGAGATGTGCATTTTTTCCTTGCAAGGGTTTCAGAATTTAATCTATGTTAAAGCTTTTTGTTTGCATCCTCACAGACTGCTTTTTTATGCAAGAGATGAAATACTATTTTCTGGGGGAAAAAAATATTAAAGTTCTATCGTTCATCAATCTAAAACTTCTACATTACCCAAATTTAGAAGATTGCCTTTTTTTTTTTTTTTTAAATCTGTCTCTCAAGCTGTGCAAAAATAAAAAATTCTACCTCATAACTGCCTCTGGAATAGATTGCTTTTAAGACTCCTGCCTTGAAAATGCTCATTAAAATGAGTTCAACATGTAAACACTGTGTCAAAAAAATCCACCTACCTCTGAGGTAGGTAGGTGGCCTAGAATTACTGTCTACAAAGATGTCCAGAGCCGCAAATTTAAGGGACACTAAGATCGCTATGAGTTGGAATCGACTCAACAGTATCGGGGTTTTTTTGTTTTTATGTATTTTAAAAGCCTGTTATTGAGAGTAATAATAACTAATTTTCCTCTGGACCTCTGCCTGTCTCTAATCTGATTTATGTCTCTCTTTACAGGATTTGAGAGGTCATCTAACTAGCCCAAGTTTGGAAGCACATTGCTATATTTTAGACTGGCGAAACTCAGATAAATTCTTTATCCTCCGGACAATAGCTGTAGGGTCAATGGAAAATAGCTATAGAATTAATGGACTGGGTTTCCCCTTAGGCATCCATTTGGCCAGTTGACAACCTGAACAATGTCCACCTTCCCAAAGTGAACAAGGTCTTTTCTTAATACATAACCACTAAGTCATGTAGAATTTGCTCATACCATCTACAGTAGCCCAGTGATTCTATTTAATTCACATTTCAGCCTGGCCATTTCTTTGTCCCCACATCCACCATGGCTACTCATGAATGCCAGGGATGGAGAAGTCGGGGTGGGAAGTGATGAAACAGTGAGATGACATTAAGCTGATCACGGGCTATACTGGAGAAGCTCTGTTGTTAGTTACCATCAAGTCAGCTCTGACTCATAGCAAACTTATGTATAACAGAATGAAACATTGCCCAGCCCTGCACCATCTTCATGATTATTGCTATGACTGAGTCCATCATTTCAGTCACTGTGTCAGTCCATCTCACCAAGGGCCTCCCCTCCCTTTTCTGAGCCACCACTTTTAACAACCATGATGTCCTACATCCTATCATGTTTGTGCCCTTGTGTCTTAGTTATCTAGTGCTGCTATAACAGAAATACCAAAATGGATGGCTTTGACAAAGAGAAATTTATTTTCTCACAACTTAGGAGGCTGGAAGTCCAAATTCAGGGTGCCAGCTCCGGGAGAAGGCTTTCTCTTGCTGTGGGCTCTGGGGAAGGTCCTGGTCATCAATCTTCCCCTGGTCTAGGAATTTCTCAGTGTAGGGACCCTGGGTCCAAAGGACATGCTCGGCTCTCAGCACTTCTTTCTTGGTGGCATGAAGTCCCCCTCCTCTCTGCTTGCTTCTCTCTTTTATATCTCAAAAGAGATTGACTCAAGATACAACCTAATCCTATAGACTGAGTCCTACCTCATTAACATAATTGCATCTAATCCTGCCTCATTAACATCACAGAGGTTAGGATTTAAAACACATAGGATAATCACATCAGATTACAAAATGAAAGACAATCACACAGTACTGGGAATCATGGCCTAGCCAGGTGGACACATGTTTTAGGGGGACACAATTCAATCCATAACACCTTGATACAGAGAATCCTAATAATATCTTAAGACACAGAAAATACACTCTTGCTTAAATTACTCTTAATATACGCAATAGACCACCCTCTGACCTGGCATTGTAACTCTGATTCACTCATGCACCAAAAACTTCTTGCAATTTTTAGGGAAATGGCCGAGGTCTTCCAGATAAGCTGTGAGCTTATAAATCTATTTCCAGCAACGGTGCACAGTGTGCACAGCCTCCTGGGGCTGATGTAGAATTGGGAATCCAAGGACTAGTTCATTTTAGGTCTCCTACCCTGAAACAACCACTTGTCTGTCAGTTTGTCATACTGTGGTGGCTTGTGTGTTGCTGTGATGCTGGAATCTGTGTCACCAGTATTTCAAATACCAACAGGGTCACCCATGGTAGACAGGTTTTAGCAGAGTTTCCAGACTAAGACAGACTTAAAGAAGGACCTAGTGATCTACTTCTAAAAAAGTTGGCCAGTGAAAACCTTATGAATAGCAGTGGAACATCATGCTTGGTAAAGTAGAGGATCAGCGAGAAAGAGGACGATCCTCAATGAGATGGATTGACCAGTGGCTACAACAATGGGTTCAAACATAATAATTGTGAGAATGTAATTGTGAGAATGGCACAGGACCGGCCAGTGTTTCATTCTGTTGTACATAGGGTTGCTATGAGTTGGAATCGACTCAATGGCACCTAACAACAACAACCCTGGAAATGTTTAAAGGAACTGAACAGTGTGTCCATATTAAAAAGTCCTCTTTCATAGTCTAAAGAACGAGGTCCAGAGAGTATCACTAGCTTTCTAAAGGTCAACTGGAAAGACTAAATATCAACACTTTAATATTCAGGGCTCCTGAGTCCCATGTTACTTCTCCACTCATTCATCCTAAATGATCTGTGAAGCACAGAGTAAGAGAAGTGAGGCTGGCGATGGAGGAAAGGTTTTCTGCAGGTCTTGGAAACCAGCTGTCACAATTCCTAACAAGAGCTTAAGTCAGGAAGGAATGTTCAGGCGTGTGTAAAAAACTGCATGTTGCTGTTGTGTGTTTGAGGAGAAGGTGATGCTGGCAGAGCTCTTGAGTAGCCTAAAGAATTTCTGATCCTGATGAGCCAGGTCTAGGATAGGGTTGTCCAGGTTGGTAACCATGGACAGGATCTTGGCTAAGCCCTCACTGCAACAAGATGGGACTGCAGACTGGATGGACCTCAGCCCAACTTGGATCCTCCAAATATCAGCAGTCATGGGGCTGGGGAATAACTCTTGGGAGACAATTCTACATTGGTCTCTTGCATGTGTGCTTGTCTTCTAAGCAGAAGTGTTAGTGGCTTTTCAAGAATGTTTGTGTAGCAAATAGCCTTGGAAAACAGAGGTAATGTCTACTTCCTGGGCAAAGGGTAGATTTGTTTGCTGTCTGGGATAGTAAAAATAATGTCTCTCTCTGAGGCAAATGTTTGCTTACAGCCCCCTTTAAGAGACTAGGGTTTCCCAAGCTTGGGATTCCTCAGCTGTGGCACAGACTCACTATGTGCGTAGAATCCACCTGGGCTGCTCTGCATCACCCCATGGGCCTTGGGGGTTCAGGGGCACTTAAGTGAACATGATGCTCATGCTGCCTGCTGAGCTGTGAGTAATAACATCCATAGTCTCTGACCCAGGAATCTCGTGTCTACCAGGACCCATGAAGCTGAAGCAGGCCAAATTGTTAGCTTTCAAGTAGAGTAAAAATATCAGAGCCTCTAGAGTTTTTGACACTAACAAACCAGACATTGGGCAGCAATTGCTCCCTCCCGCACCCCCACTCTCTATCAGGACAAGCTGTAGCTTAGACTTCTGGAGTGTGATCCTCTCACCCATAAAGTTTTTGCAATTTGATGGAAATACTGCTTTTTCTCTTCTCAATCTCACTTTCAATAAGAAAGAACAACAACAACTGAAAACCTTGGAAAGTGTGACTTTGAGCACAGGGCAAGGGGTGTTGTTTTATCTCCCTAGCAAACTTAGCAAAGTCATAGAGCCCTTTGTGTCCCAGAAACTTCCAACCAACTATAAGCAGAAAAGACGATGTTTATTATCTCTGGCATTGTGCTCCCCAGAGAGGGCTGTGCTGTGCCTCAAAGAGATAATCTTTCTATGGAGTAAAAAACATCTGGAACAGACATTTTTGGTGGGGAGCCATTCAGAAAGGCCCTCAGGGAAAGCAGGGCCTGGGGCAGAGCGCCATGCAAATGAGTTACTGAGTTCACTCAGGCATCACCATCAGAAGGAAAGCAGCATTTCCAACCATGCTTTGTACTTTCAAAGAGCCAGTTTGATGTTTTCCACAATCTCTTACCCTCTGAGGGCCCCCTAAGGGCTGAGCACCTCACCGAATAGAGGGCACCTCCTCTTATCACTCTACGGATAAATATTTTAGCAGTCTGTTAAGAAGATGCTTCCTGAGTCTAGATTGAAATCATGTGTCTTATAAAGGTGTAGCTTCTGCAGATGAAGTGATGATAGTGCTGGGGTCCTGAGCCAGTATTCAACTCTCAGGTATGTGGATAATGAGGTCTCTTGTTCTGAATGGGAGCATGATTCTCTGTACAAACACTGTTCCCACACTGGGGAAAACACAAATCAAATATGTTCCACACACCACACCAACCCTCAGTATCTATTTTCCCCATCCAAGGTGAGAGGTTGCTCAGCCATTGCACAGGAACAGAGTAAAGAAAATCCCAAGACATATACTCTTCACATGGAAGGGTGAGTATACAAGCCAGGTAAAGATGCTATTATGGGTTGAATTGTGTCCCCAAAAAGATATGTTGAAGTCCTAACCCCTGTAGCTGTGACTGATTTTATTTATAAATAGGATTTTTCTTTTGTTATCAGTTAACGAGGTCACACCAGAATAGAGTGGGTCCTAGACCCCTCTGAGTGGTGTCTTATAAAGGGAGAACAGACACAGAGACAAAGCACACACAGAGTGAGGCACCATGGGAAGATGCATTTACAAGCCAAGGAACACTAAGAAACACCTGGGGCTACCAGAAGCTAGAAAAGAAAAGGAAGGATCTTCCCCAAGACCAGACAAAGACAGCATAGCCATGCCACCAATTCTGATTTCAGACTCTCACACTCCAGAACTGTGAAATAAAAATTCTGTTTTTTAAAGCCATCCACTTTGTGATATTTTGTTACAGCAGGCCTAGCAAACTAAGATGGAAATGTACAAAGTGATTTTATTTCAATCTTCTATTAGCCTAATACCATACCTATTTCTATGACTGTTTGGCCATGTGACAAGAGAACATTCCTGTCCTGTTGAAACTCCTACTTTTCATCCCTAGCTGATTCCCTTTTAAAGCCCTTTCATGATCCTCAACTTAGTGGATGACATTCTGTCAACTCATGTTGCAAAACTAACCC
>NW_004444138.1:2671703-2679980 GCF_000243295.1 Trichechus manatus latirostris | reverse complement strand
GGTGCTGCATTTTATTCATTTCTTATAGCCCTAGCACCAAGCATTGGCATCAGCCAACACTGGAAAGTGTTTAAAAATGCTTATAAAGTGAATGTAGTTGTGCCGATGTGTTGTGGAAAGTACACAGGATGCTCTAAACATCTCTGAGTCAAGGGCGTAAGACGTATTTTAGTCTTTTGAATAAACTACTAAATTCGTCTAATTGTTGTGTGTTTGATCTTTATCCTGGAGAATAAAGGAAAGTTAAAAAAAAATAAAAGAAAAAGAAAACCTGATTATTCGCAGATTTAAGATAATGAAGGCTTTACCGCATGTTGCATAAAAGCTCACATTCAGGTGTTGAAAGATCGACCTTCCCTCTGGTCCTTCTAAATAAAAACTCTTTAGGTAGGACTCTATCCAAACACCATATTTAGCAGATTTCTAAGTTGGGGCTGGAACTCTTCGTAACAGTCAGCAGAAAAGTGATTTATGCTGTTGCTCTTGTTAAACAGGCCGGTGTTCTGTCCTTGGTGAGGAGGGCATCACTCACACTCACCGAGGCTGCTGCTCCTATATAAGCATGTGGATCAGCAGGTTCATCTCATCGCTCCCTTTTGGACATGTGAACCAAGAAACCAGAACTGAGGCTCCTTTGAAGCCATCATGTCTGATACTGTGCAGTTCCCCATGGTCTAGGCCAGAACCCTATCCAAGCCCCAGTCCACCTCCTTCCCTCACTCGCGGCTTACAGCCACCCAAGAAAACAGAGGCCATAAAAGAAGCATGTTTTCATTTTCATGCACCACCCACCTAAAACACCTCTGACTCTATACCTTTCCTTACTCCTTCCCTCCTGGGACAGTGGGAAAAATGACCCTTCTATTCACAGCTCAGGTCCCTGGGTGGCGTAAATGGTTTACACTCAACTACTAATGGAAAGGTTGGTGGTTCAAACCCACCCAGCAGTGGTGCAGGTGAAAAGCCTGGAGATCTGCTTCTGTAAAGATTACAGCCAAGAAAACCCTTGGGAGCAGTTCTACTCTGTAACACATGGGGTTACATGAGTAGAACACATGAGTTGGAATCAACAAAAATGGGTTTTGTTTTTGTTTTTGTTCTATCCAAGGCTTACCTCTCCATCTACACTCTGGATCCGAACCCCCCCTCCCCGCCACAGTCACAAGACCTCATTCCCCCCTTTGTTCTCTTGTATTTCTTCTCATATTCATATATAAAGATATCCGAATCTCTCCTCCACCTTCTACCAAAAGTAGACACTGTCCTACATCTCCCCTTTCCTTCACTCTGCAGCATCTTGAAGAAGTATACCCAGTGGTTGCTAATTTTTCACCCCTGCTTTCTGCTCAGTTGAGTTTTTCTCCCAGTCCACTCCCTCCCCAGAAGTTGTTCTAATGGAGGACTCCCAATGACTTGCTTGTGGCTGGGTCCACTGGCCCCTTGGCAATCCTTGTCTTGGTTAATCTCTTCTACAGAATTTGAGAAATTGTCTTCTCCCTGGTTTCTTTTCTTTCTTTTTTTAACTGTTGTGGCCAATTCTTCTCAATTTCATTGGCAGACTCCTCATTTTCCAAAGTACCATTAAACTTGTATGTTCTCAGAGTTCCATTTTCAATCCTGTTCATTTCTCACCCTGGACAATTTCAGTATCTCACCTACAATCACGGCTTCAGTTACTATACATATTCTTCTGATTACTAAATCTGCATCTCTGGCCAGAACTTCTGCCTTCACTAGAGGTCCATATCCAACACTCCTGAACATCACCACCTGGATGTCCCACTGGTACCTCAAACTCAACCTACACAACACTGATGAATCTGTATGACCCCACTGCTCCTGACCTAGCTTTATTCCATCTGCTCCCCTCCTCCTGAATCCCTATCCCAATGAATGGCTTTAGCATCCTCTCCAGAATCCTCCCTTATCCCCACATCCATTCACCATGGTCTCTTATTCTCTTAGAATAATCTAGTCTCTCTACAATTGCTCTGATTTAAATCCTTTCTCACATGGTTTACTGAAATGGCTTTCTGAAATAGGTCTTTGTATCTCCCATAATGCCCCGTCTCCAATCCCATTCTCTGTACCACTGCCATATTAGTTTTTCTAGTATGCAGACCTCATTGAGTCATTGGTTGCTTAATATCTTTCAATTATTGTATATTGTCTTAGGGGAAAAAAAGTCCAAACTCTTTAGTATGTCATACAAAACCATTTATGATCTGGCTCTTGATCCCTTGTCTAGATAACTCTCTAGTTGCTATTCACACCCTTTAATATCCCCCACCTCTCTCTCTCCCTCTTCCTTAGAATGGAATCTTGAAGATGCCACTAAGATGCCAGGCTGGAGATGACACTTTGTGAGGTTGGGGTACTGTCCTTCAGGATGTAGCATATGTACCTTAAATCAATGACCGTTATGTGGTGCTAAGTTTCCAATAGTGCAGTACATGAATCAGAAATGAAAGTTGGGAAGTAGGAGGTACCTTACTCACCATTAATCCCTGTGAGAGCCTAGATGCTCTGGTTACCAGAGAAGGGACCCTTCCATCAGGAGACATAGTGAGAGTCACATTAAACCTAAACGTCATTTCTGGCTCCTTTTACCAGTAGATCAGCAGGCAAAGAAAGATGTTACCATACTGGCAGGAGTAACTGAACTTGACTCTACCACAGATAAGCTGTGTAACCCTGGGAAAGTTAGCTTCCCTCTGCCTCAGTTACCTTGTCTATAAAGTGTAGAAAATAACTGTAACTCTTTTTAGGGGTGTTGTGAGTATGAAATGAGTTAATACATCTAAAGGGCTTAGAACAGTGCTTGGCACCTAATAAGTTCCCAATAAATATTCACAATTGTTTAGCGCTATTCCTTTTGGCCCATTTATTTAAGACACAAATGGTGAGTAACATCTGTGAATGGGGAACGTGACAACAAGCATTCCACTTAGTTATCCCAAGCACTGGTCAACATTTGAGCTGAAAATGGTTATTCTGTAATATTTGTACATATCAGCATAAGGCAAACACTCCCACAGGGCTTTTGGTTGGGTAAATGCTCATGGACACCGAAACCAATTCCTAGCCCAATGATATGTATGTGTACGTGTTTAATCATGTAGTTTCTTTTCCATTTTATACCATGTCTTCTGCTTATTTAAGCCAATTTGATTCATAAAACCAAACCGAAAACTAAACCCGCTGCCGTTGAGTTGATTCCAACTCATAGCAACTCTATAGGACGGAGTAGAACTGCCCCATAGTGTTTCCTAGGAGTGACTAGTGGATTCAAAATGCTGACCTTTTGGTTAGCAGCCGAGCTCTTAGCCACTGGGCCACCAGGGCTTATTATATTGACATATATTAAGGAAGAAGGAGGGGGGAGGGGAAAAGAGAATGAGGAGGAGGAGAAGGAGGGGGAAGATCTGTTGGTGACCTCTAGGAGCTGTGGGCAGCCTCTGGCCAACAGTTAGTCCTCAGTCTTACAACCACAAGGACAACCTGAGTGAGCTTGGAAGTGGATTCTTC
The DNA here is from genome assembly GCF_000243295.1 of Trichechus manatus latirostris. Lineage (NCBI taxonomy): Eukaryota > Metazoa > Chordata > Mammalia > Sirenia > Trichechidae > Trichechus > Trichechus manatus. The sequence continues at coordinate 2,676,452 of NW_004444138.1, read as the reverse complement.
TCTAGAATAACATTCAGATGAGACCCCAACCTCAGCTTACACCTTGATTGCAGCCTAATGAGACCTTGAAGCAAAGAACCCAGCTAAGCCATGCTCAGGCTCCTGACCCACAGAAACTGGGAAATGATAAACGTGTTGTTTTAAGCCACTAAGTTTGTGATAATTTGTTATGTAGCCAAGGTAAGTAATACACATATTAAGGAGACTCAGCTGTGTAAAGATGTAACTGTTCTATTTCTCCATAACTGAATTCAGCATCCATGTCTGTTGATGATCAAAAAACAAAAACACAATTCAAGGAAATTGATCACTTCCAGTTTAATATTTAACCACTCAGGGTAAGTCATTGTCCAAATGCAGGATTCCCTCCTTCCTCTTCTCTTCTCCCTTATCCCTGTGACAATCTAAGCTCTAGGGTAGCTGAGGGAAAGAGAGACTTATGCATAATTCAGAGGAGGGTGCCTGGACAAGGGCTGACCTCTTGCCTCCATCTCAGGGTTGCCAAAACTCGTGATCTTTGAGTGACTTATGCTGACAGCCACTGCTAAAATCTTTGGTCTCTGCCATGGCCTCTGCATCCCTCTAGTTCTGGTCTTATGGCTGCTATGGTCCCCCTTGGGGGCCTGCTCCTCAGTGGATGTGCAGGACCCTGAGACAACCTTTGGGCTACTCCTGAGAGATGCCTCCTTCACTCTTGAAGCATCTGCTACCCTAGGCTCATATGCTCTGGACCCATTCTAAGAGACTTGCAGCGTTGCTAACCCATGCTTCTGGGGTCCCTCAAACCTCTCTGCATTTATTCTTGCCTTGCTAGATATTTAACTCAGGAGGGAGGCGGTGGGGTGGGGGTCGTCTCAGACTCCTGCCAGAAGCTGCCCACCAGCCCCATCACCTCCTATACACCTTTCTTGTTGAGTTCTTATTTTCCTTTTGCAAGTAGCTGGAAAGTTGCTCTTGCATCACGTTGTCTCCTCTCCAATCCTCTGGCTTATTTTATTCTCACTGTACTCAGCCCTCTAAGCTTTACTTGCCGGAACCCACAAATCCTTTTGTCTCTCAACAAAGTCCGGCTCTTACAAATCAAAAGCCTTTTGGTTTTTAGATGGTTATCTTTGCTGGTGGATTTCAAGAGCCTGCTTGGAAGTTAAAGTCAAGAATCTGGCCTTTATTCTAAATGGTATCATGTCTTCCTTTGAGAGCTGGGAGAAAGAAAACTATCCCCTCCTGCCTGAATGCTGGTAGAAAGGTAGGGGAGAATATCAAAATGATCTTCTGCCACACGTGGTCATTTATAACAAGCTATGAGGACTAGACAGAGACTGGTCACTAACATGAAATGACAGCTGTATGAGCTTCCTAGGACTGCTGTAAAAAAGTGCCACGAACTGGGTGGCTTACAACAACAGAAATCTATTCTCTCACAATTCTGGAGGCTAGAAGTCTGAAATCAAGGTGTTGTTAGTGCCAGTTCCTTCAGGAGGGTCTAGGGGAGAATTAGTTCCAAGCCTCTCTCTTAGCTTCTTGTGGTTGCCCTGCAATCCTTGGCACTCCTTGGCTTGTAGACGCATCACTCCAATTTCTGCCTCCATCATCATATGGCCTTCTCACTGTGTGTCTCTACATCTTCACATGGCCTTCTTATAACGTGTAAGGATACCAGTCATTGGATTTAGGGCTGACCCTAATACAGTATGACCTCATTTTCTCTTAACTAAGTGATCTAAAAGGCCCGATTTCCAAATAAGGTCATAGTCTGAGGTTCTAGGTGGACATAAATTTTGGGGGGACACTACTCAACACAGTACAACTCCCTCTGCCTCTCTTCTTCATCGCTAGACTCTAAGTTTCATGAGTGCATCAGTGAATCATCTTTAGGATTAAAATGAGAGAAAGCGTAATTCATTTGGGTTTAAGCAAGAGAGTGAATTTGTTAGCTCATGCAGAGGCCTTGGAGAAGATCTGGTCAGCTTCAGGAGGAGCTGGATACAGGAGCTCAAACAGTGTTACAGTGACCCTGTCTTTCATCCTTCACACGTCAAGCCTTCCATTTGGGCTATTGACCCCACCATTTTGTTCCTCCTTCAAGATTGTCTTCTAGCAATTATCATTCCTCTTTCTTCAGTCAACCAAGGAATCAATTTCTATTCTGAAAGTCAATTCGACCTCAGAGGCAGTGTGCACGGTGGTGAAGATCATGGATTACCAAGCCAGTCTCCCTGCTAATTGTCAGTTCTAGATTCCTGAATGAGTTGTTTAATCTCCTTGTGCCTCAGTTTCCTCATTTTTAAAATGGGGAAAGTAAAAGTAATTACCTCATGGTGTTGCTTTAAGAATAAAGTGGTTACCGTACATTAAATGTGTACGATTCAGTGAGTTAACATATATTTAGGGTGTAGAGTCCAATGAATTAATATACATTAAGTATGTAGAGTTTGGTGAGTTAATATACATTAAGTGTGTAGAATTTGGTTAATATATATTAATTATGAAGATCAGTGCCTGACACATAGTAAGTGCCATATTAAAAAAACAAACAAACAATTGGTCACTGCTGCTGAGTCAGTCTTGACTCATGGAGACCTCATGTGTGTCAGAGTAGAACTGTGCTCCATAGGGTCTTCAATGGTTGATTTTTTGGACGTAGATTGCCAGGCCTTTCTTCTGAGGCACCTCTTGGTAGACTCAAACCTCCAACCTTTAGGTTAGCAGATGAGAAAGTTAACCCTTTGTACTACCCAGGGACTCCAAGCACCATATCCATGTTTCTTATTTAGGGAAGTGGTAGCATATTATGCTAGGTTCTTTAAAATTAAAGGTATATCTTATTTCAATACAAGATTGTGACATAGATTTTCTATCCCCAGAGTTATACAAGCAAAGAAAGTTAAGCTCAGAGAAATTAACTATCTTGTCCAAGGTCACCAAGCTAAACAAGAAGGATAGCCAAGATTCCAAAATAGGTTTCCCATTTCTAAGTGTTGAGCTTTTTCAGTACACTTGTTTGATCTCTCCCTGTATCCTGGCTCTTTCTCCTCTCTCAACCAAAATAATCAAATCTCCCTCATTCTAAAAGTATCCTTCTCTACGCCCTGCTGCGATCTGAATATCCCCTGCAGGCCCTAAAGCATCTATCATCTGTCCTCTTTTTTATTTACAAAGTCTTGTACAAGTGGCCAGCATTCAGTGCTCCCATATTTTCAATCCTTGGTGACTTCTTAACCCTTTGCAATCTTATTTTCTTTCCTGCACTCTTCCAAAACTACTTTCTTTCTTTTTTTAATTGTACTTTATTATTATTTTAAAAAATTTTTTTTAATTGTAATTTAGAGGAAAGGTTACAGAGCAAATAGTTTCTCATTAAACAGTACGCATATTGTTTTATGACATTGGTTAACAACCCCACCACATGTCAACACTTCCTTCTCGAACTTGGGTTCCCTATTACCAGCTTTCCTGTCCCCTCCTGCCTTCTAGTCCTTGTCCCTAGCCTGCTGTGCCCATATGTCTCATTTTGACAAAACTACTTTCTCTTGAGTGTCAAATGAAATAACCTTTCTTAAGACTCATCCTACACGACTTTTGCGTAAAAATGGCCCGAGTATCTATTAACTTCTCCTTTAAATCCTCTCCCACCCTTGTTGCCAGGGTTCCGCACCTCTTGAATCCTTCACATGGGTTATAAAGGATTATCTAATGTAGCTACTCCTCCCACCTCCACCTGCCGCATGTCCTTCTCCAGTTTGGAACTGGAGCTCTCCATTGCCACAAAGAAGAGCCATCAAGTCATCTGGAAAGAAAAAAAGAAAGAGGTCAAGTTCTTAGTATCTGAGTTATTTTTTTCTCTTTTTAAAGCTATAGCCTAAGGAAAAGATGAAAATAAAATGTTTTAAAATACTTACTTCTCTTAAGAAGAGTTTCTGGGTAGTGCAACAGTTAACACGCTTGGCTGCTAATTGAAAGGTTGAATCCACCCAGAGGCTCCTCAGAAGAAAGGCCTGGTGACCTACTTTCAAAAAATCAGCCATAATTTTTCAAATCAGCCTATGGAGCACAGTTCTAATCTGACACATACAGGGTTGCTGTCAGTTGAAATTGACTCAATAGCAACTGGTTGATTCTCCTAAGGGGGAAAAATACTATCTTTAGGGGAGAGGGCAACAAACCTCTAATGTGTTTGAGGATCCAAGTGTTGAGGAGACCTAGGTGCCCCTTGCCACCTGGAGCCCTGGACACTGGGTAAGACAAATGAGAACAGGCATATGCACAGGGCTCTGAGGCCAATGGCATGAGGTGGGCTCACAGAGACCCGCATACTGACAGCATGCAGAGGAGTGACATATGTTCCTGCAGGCCACGTGTGCAACAGACATGCTGGGGGGTGGGGGGGGGACACCATCTGAGGGTAGGGCAGACTGCCCAGCCAGAACCAGAGAAGTAGCAATGGACAATGCACATGGCAGAGGAGGCCAGTGTCTACACATGCCAGCTGAGGCCCAATGCCTCCCTCCCCTGCTGAGAGGCCGCCATGTTAGTCCTCAAAAGGAATGTACCCCCCAGTGAAGATAAGGGGACAGGGAGAAAACTCAAATAGCAATTGTGTTCACTATAAATTAGACAGATTGTTTCTGCCCCTTTCAGAAAAGGGACCTCCAGAGAGAAAGTAAATTCCATTTCTAGCACACCCAAGATGGTGGAATGAAAATCCCCACCTATCACATAAATAGGCTTTCTCCTTCTTAACCACCTTAT
>NW_004444138.1:2665265-2667345 GCF_000243295.1 Trichechus manatus latirostris | reverse complement strand
GCTGGAAACTGGCACAAAAAAAAAAACCCAAACTAAACCCATTGCCATCAAGTTGATTCCCACTCACAGCAACCCTGTAGGACAGAGTAGAGCTGCCCCATATGGTTTCCAAAGCTGTAATCTTTACAGAAGCAGACTGCTACATCTTTCTCCTGAGGAGGGGCTGAGGAGTTCCAACTGCCAACCTTTTGGTTAGCAGCTGGGTGCTTCAGCATTCTGATCTATTTAAAGTCTTCAGGTCGAATCCTTCTGCCTCTTAAAACCTCAGTTTTTGCTCTTAAGGCATTCAACTGATTGCATGAGGCCATCCACATTATGGAGAGTAATCTGCTTTATTTAAGGTCAACTGATTGTAATGTAAATGTTGATCACATGTAAATACTTTCACAATCAGCAACTAGACTAGTGTTTGACCAAACCGGTGAGCACCATAGCTTAGCCAAGTGGACACATAAAACTAACCATCGCAGGCACCCTGCGGCAGCCTGAACCTCCAGGACATGACAAGGCAAGGATCTGGAGGTGGTCTGAGATTTGAGTGAACACCTAGAAGGTTGAGCCGACTGTGGATACCCAGTCCAGAGGGGGTCTTTTGGGTAAGAGGCAAGAAGCTGAAGGTGGTACTTCCTGTAATGGGGGCTGAGTAGATAGAGATCTCTGTAGGGTGCTCCAAAGAACCGTCTGGGCATCTTCCCTTGAGAGATCCACCTTATGAAGAACATCAAAGACAGGTTAGTATCAGCCAGAGAGGGAACAATAGCCAGCAGAGCAGACTGAAATCTCACTCAGTCCATTCAGGAAGCATTTGTCCTTTTACAGTCCAAACTCCCTGCCCCACCATCAGAGGATCCAGTGCTTAGAAGGGCCAGATCTTAGAAGGAGGAGGAGGAGGGGGTGTGGCCTCTTCTGTGAGGAGAACAGAGGTTTGAATCAAGCGTGACTTTGATGTTGGGGGAGGAACAGCATTGACTCCTTAATACCAGTCTGTTCTAAGAACCATTAAAAAGAAAAAAAAAAAAAAACAAAACCCTAAATCATGTTGCTGTTGAGTCGATTCTAACTCATAGCAACCCTACAGGGCAGAGTAGAACAGTCCCATAGGGTTTCCAAGGCTGTAATCTTCACTGAAGCAGACTGCCACATCTTTCTCCCAAGGAGTTGCTAATGGGTTCTTGCCACAGACCTTTCAGTTAGCAGCCTAGTGCTTCACCACTACACCACCAGGGCTCTTTCTAAGAATCAAAGGGGCTGAGGAAAAAGTGCAGGCTCTGGCCAGAGGTCATTCAGGAGCATCTGCAGGCAGAAAGTGAGGGGTCATCCTAGCATAGTTAGGAGGCACGGATATTGAGAGACAAAACTATAAGCTCTCATATCTATTATCCCAATGAGTTGACACTCCCCAAGAAGCCGATTTCATTTGTATCTGTGAGTAAATGAATGTGTTTAAATTTCCAAAAGTGAGAATTGCAGACCTGTACATAAACGTGTAAGGAGCCCTGGTGGTGCAGTGGTTAAGCTCTTGGCTACTAACCGAAAGGTCAGAGGTTTGAACTCACCAGTCGTTCCCCTGGAAAAAGATGTGACAGTCTGCTTCTGCAAAGAGTACAGCCTTGGAAACCCTATGGGGCAGTTCTACTCTGTTCTACAGGGTGACTATGAGTGAGAATAGAGGAAACGGTCTTGGTTTCGCTTTTTTTGTTTGCTTGTTTCATACTTGAATGTGTGACTCAAGTTTAGTCAATACCTTCACAGGTGCTTCTTATGAAGGCATCAGAAAGAATAAGTAGCAGGTCATAGCGTCATAATAGGGGCATAAAGAGAGGCACAATTCAGGATGCTATTTTCTTTTGTCCCCTGCTGTGGCCCTACAAAGTGCTTAGGTGACAACAGAAGCCATTTTCCCTAATCTGCAGCAACCCCAATTTCAGTTGGAGAGAAAATTCCCAAACAAATGGTTGTTTTGGTGAACAATACTTTCATTCTATGAAGATGCATTACAAAAGCCATATGTTGTATCACATGAAGTTATCACATTAAGAAGCATCATTTAAACTAAACCACTGGCTACACAGCAGGTTTC
>NW_004444138.1:2650200-2664643 GCF_000243295.1 Trichechus manatus latirostris | reverse complement strand
CTCTGCTTGCTCCTCTGTCCTAATCTGAAAATTTTATATCTCAAAGGTGATTGGCTTCAAACACACCCTACACTGACATGGCCTCTTCAACATAGCAAAGAAAACCCAATCCCAAATGGGACTGTAACCACAGGTATAGGGATTAGGATTTTCAACACATATTTTGGGGGGACATAATTCAATCTGTAACATCAAGTAAATTGGGCTCTAAATCTAATCACTTCTGAGCTTTAAACAGAGTATATTAGATACAGAGATAAGCATACCTGTCTACAAGCCAAGAAACCAAAGCATGGTTTGGGACTACTGACAAGGAAGGAAATCTACAGGGCCAAGACCCTGATTTGGACTTGTAGCCTCCAAAGCTCAATAATTTTCTATTCTTTAGAGCCACCCACTTGGTATTTGTGTTACAGCAGCATTAGGTCACTAAAACATAGAGCGCCATCTTGAGTGAGCATCCTTCTCATGATGTCCACCTCAAAATTACAGAAAGCAAATCAGAAGGAGGGAAATTGCTTTGCCCAGGGTCATGAAGCAAGTACAGCAAAGATGACATGGAAATTCTCTTGGTCTTCCTGCCAGTCCAATGCCCCCATGGATGGTTTCTTAACATGGTAGGTATCATGATGATCCAATGTCAAGAGCACAGAGAATGCATACAGACAGGACCTCTGAAGAGATCTCCTCTCCCTAGGCCATGACTCTGGACAATAGGCAATCACTTTCCAAAAATCCAAAAAGATGTGAGTTTTTATGAAACTTGTCAACCCTTCTGAAAGCTAAAGAATATTGTTACAAAAGATCAGTGCTATTTGTTTAACTCTTTAATTTTAATATTGGTCCTAGCCATATTTCCTCACCACACTCAGAAACACAGGGAAATTTTTTAAATCACTGCTATGAAACACAGCTGTGGACTGAGTGGGTCTGGACTGGAGAAACCTGGTATTTACCAGTTGTTATGGATTCAATTTTGTCCCCCAAAAAGATATACTGAAGCCCTAATTCCTGGTACCTGTGAATGTGACCTTGTTTGGAAATAAGGTCTTTGAAGATGTTATCAGTTAACACGAGGTTGTACTGAAGGAGGGGCCCTGTCTTAGTCTCCTAGTGCTGCTGTAACAAAAATATCACAAGGTGGTGGCTTTAAAGAACAGAATTTATTTTCTCACAGTTTGGAAGCTAGAGGTCCAAATTATGGTCTTGGAAGTGTTGATTTCTTCCTTGTCAGTAGCTCCAGGAGTTCTTTGTCACTCCTTGCTGTTCCTTGGCATCTGTCTTCCCCTTGTGTGTGTCTTTGTGTCTATTCTGCTCTTTTATAACTCAGAAGTGATTACGTTTAGGACCACCCTATTCTGGTATGGCCTCATTAATATAACAAAATACCCACTGCTGTCAAGTAAATTCTGACTCATAGCAATTCTATAGGACAGAGTAGAATTGCCCCATAGAGTTTCCAAGGAGCACCTGGTGGATTCGAACTGCCGACTCCTTTGTTAGCAGCTGTAGCTCTTAACCACTACACCACCAAGGTTTCCAATATAACAAAAGAAGCTCCTTATTTCCAAACAGGGTCACATCCACAGGTACTGTGGCCAGGACTTCAATATATAGTTTGGGGGGACAAATTTAATTCGTAACAGACCCTAATCCAATATGACTTGTGTCCTTACACAATAGGAGAAGAGACACAGATACTGGAGAAGAAGGCGGTGTCAAGACGGAGACAGAGATTGGAGTAATGTATCTACAAGCCCAGGAACAACAAGGACCACTGGAAACTCCCAGAAGATAGAAGAAGCAAGAAAGTATTCTCCCCTTGAACCTTCAGAGGAAGGGTGGCCTTGCTGGCACCTTGATTTGGACTTCTACCCTGCAGAACAGTGAGTGAATGAATTTCTACTGTTTGAGTCACTCAGTTTGTGGTACTTTCTACAGTAGTTCTAGGAAATTGATGGTAACAATCTGGGGATCAGCCATCCATGTTGCCATCTTTTGAGCAACTAACCAAAACTCATTCCAAACTTTATTTCCTTACTTTTATCAACAAAGACAGGTAACCACTGAAAACCCAACCTCAAAATTTTGAGGTCAAATAATTTTCAGTTTTTCCTTGGACTTCGCATTCTTGTAATAAAGCTCCTGAAAGCCAAGCAGACAAATGAACACATATAAGGAGAATGAGGTTGCATAGCTTCTAGGTTGGGTTTTAAAAAAAACAAACACTGCATCAGCCTGAGACCAGAAGAACTAGATGGTGCCCAGCTACCACCAATGACCCCCCCAACAGGGAACACAACAGAGAGTCCCTGATGGAACTGGAGAAAAGTGGGGTGCAGAACTCAAATTCTAGTAAAAAGACCAGACTTAATGGTGTGACTGAGACGGGAGGAACCCCAGAAAGCATGGCTCCCAGACTCTCTGTTAACCCAGAACTAAAACCATTCCCGAGGCCAACTCTTCAGACAAAGACTAGACTGGACTATGGGACATAAAATGATACTCGTGAAGAGTGTGCTTCTTAGCTCAAGTAGATACATGAGACTAAATGGGCAGTTCCTATTCGGAGGTGAGATGAGAAGGCAGAGAGGGTCAGGAGCTGGTTGAATGGACATGGGAAATCTGGAATGGAAAGGAGGAGTGTGCTGTCACAGTATAGGGAGAGCAATTAGTGTCACATAACAATGTACGTATAAATTTTTGTATAAGAGACTAACTTGAATTGTAAACTTTCCCTTAAAGTACAACAATTAAAAACAAACAAACCCATTGCCATCAAGTTGATTCCAACTCAAAACAACCCTATAGGACAAAGTAGAACTGTCCCATTGGGTTTCCAAGGCTGTGAATCTTCACAGAAGCAGACTGCTTCATCTTTCTCCCGCAGAGCGCTTGGTGGGTTCAAACTGCTGACCTTTTGGTTAGCAGCTGAGCACTTAACCACTGTGCCACCCGGACCCCTTAGATTGGGTTACTTGGGTTAAATTTTGCTCGTTAGAATACATATATTTCAAAGGTTGCAAACATCCTGACATTTTCATTTCTCCTCTCTTTGCTGAAGGTCATAAAATGGCAGTGAAAATGCGATCAAATTAACCCCTCCCTGAGGTCACCGTGTGATGCAAATGGGTAATGTACTCAGCTGCTTACAAATGGTTAGAGGTTCGTGTACACCTAGAGACACCACAGAAAAAAGGCCTGGTGATCTATTCCTGAGAAATCAGCCCTTGAAACCCTACGGAGCACAGTTGTACTCTAACGCGCAAGAGGTTGCCATGAGTCTGAATCAGCTCAATGACATCTGGCTTCTTTAATGGTTTGGAGGTTACTTGTTTTCTCTTCTTTAGCTCAAGGTTGCAATAGGACTCATCTGGAAAGTTGGAAGCCAACCAGACCCACCAAGCCCACCACACGTCTGAATCCTTAGCCATGGATATAATTGGTATCTGCTTGACCAACAGCAGAACCATCCAGAAGTGTCAGGGTTTTGAAAACCCAGTATGTACTTCAGGACAGCACTAGATAATAAAAATGACATCCAGCAACATTACATGGAAGCCTTTGTTGAATACGTATGCCAGAGAACATACACTGAAATGGCAATGGCAGATGTCTCCAAATTTGATCGATCTCGATGAAGTGTGGTTAGAAGGTGGGACACAGGGCCAAGAGTCAGAAATGTCGACATCCCTAGTTCTGTCTCCCTGCTGTCTTGCAGAGTGTCTATCAGGGAAGCACCCTAGCCTGTCTGGAAACCAGTAGCCCCAGTATAACTACATCTACCTCTCTTACAAATTACATTAGCACATTATCACAAAGTGCCTATGAAAAGCAAGGAACTAGGTTAGAACTAACAGCAATGTGATTTGAGTTCAAAAGTGGGGGAGAAGAAAAGTATATTCCGAATATTTGGTTATTTAAAAATCCCACGCCTGTATTTCGAGAGAGCAGATGCTTAGGTGAATAATAATTCTGAATATGACGTTGACACTGAGCAGTCACTCGTGGTAATTGTTATTAATAGTCATGCTTGATCTCCCAACGCTGTAACATACTGAACACGGGCCAAATTCCGGCCTGCTGTGTACATCTGAGCATCCCGGATCCTCTTCCAGAAAACCAAGCATTTGCAACAGTCTGGTTGTACAAAAAAAAAAAAGGAAATTAATTAAAACAAAACCTCTCTGACATGACCTCCAACTGGAAGGAGAGATGCCTTGTAAAAATCAATGAGAAAGCACTGATCCCGTTTAGAATTCTAAACCCCAGATGACCCATCCCATGGTGGTCAGAGCACAGGCACAGAAGTAAACCATTGGTATGGGGAGAAGGAAGAGATGGTGAAAGAAAGACCACTCCGGGGCTAATTCTTGACAGCCTGAGGGGATTACAGAAACCAAAACCCACAGAGTGGTCAGATCTTATCTCCAAAACCCTCAGTTATTTCCATTGACCACAATGGTTTTTCTGTCTTTGGCTTTTAGGAAAAAAAGAAATCATAAGAAAAGAAGTCAATGTTATTGATTTACTTTTTTTAAACTTGTTAGCTGCTATCTTAGTCGTCTAGTACTGCTATAACAGAAATACCACAAGTGGATAGCTTCAACAAAGAAAAATTTATTCTCTCACAGTCTAGTAGGTTCCAAATCCAAATTCAGGACGTCAGCTTCAGGGAAAGGCTTTCTCTGTCAGCTGTGGAGGAAGGTCCTTGTCGTCGGTTTTCCCTTGGTCTGGGAGCATCTCAGCGCAGGAACCTCAGGTCCAAAGAATGCATTCCACTCCGAACTCTTCTTGATGGTAGTGAGGTCCCCTGAACCTCTGTGGGATTGTCCCTTATATAAGCCTAGCAGTATGGTGTAACCAACCAATCCCTTAGCTGGGCCACAGGGGGCTAAATCTTTCAAGTCCCTGTTTGTATAGTTAATCAACTAATCCCTTGCAAGATGTGGCCGAGCCCATCATTTTGTGGAAGTTACAAGACCGTGGCTAGAAAGGCCATATAAAAGCAATGTGTTACACTGCAAAGATGCAGTGGATACCATAGAGGGCCACTCGACACCCTTCATGATTGACGACTTTTGCCCTTAGCTGCTGGGAGTGTTAGCCGTGATGCATCTCAGAGCAGTCCAGATAAAGAATTTACTAAGAAATTATTGTTAATGCTTTCTGGTTGTGACTATGATATCACAGTTTTGTTAAAACAAAGATTCCCTGTCTTTTACAAACAGATAATGGCATATTTAGAAATAAAAATATGATTTATGGGATGACATCAGAAATAATGCAAGGGGAGTGGGTAGAGGTATAGATTAAATAAGACTGGTCATGTATTGATAATTGTTGAAGTTGGGTAATGGGTATTGTCTTACTTTCTTCGTGCTGCTATAGCGGAAATACAACAAGTTGGTGGCTTAGATAAACAGAGATTTATTTCTCACAGTTAAGGAGGCTAGAAGTTTGAATTCAGGGCGCCAGCTCTAGAGGAAGGTTCTCTCTGTCTGATCTGAGGGAAAATCCAGTCCCTTTCAGCTTCTCTTCCTCAGTGCGTTGGTGATCTCCACGTGGCATCATAACTTTTCCACTGGAGCTTCTTTGCTTCTGTGCCTAAGCTGTGCCTTTTATATCTCAAAAATGATTGGCTTAAGACACACCCTACACTGATAAGGCCTCGTTAAATAACAAAGAAAATCCCATTCCCAAATGAGATTACATCCACAGGTATAACCAAACCAAACCCATTGCTGTCAAGTTATTCCAACTCATAGTGACCCTATAGGGGTTTCAAGACTGTAATCTTTATGGAAGCAGACTGCCACATTCTTCTCCCATGGAGCAACTAGTGGGTTCAAACTGCGGACCTTTTGATTTGCAGCCAAGCACTTAAAAACTACACCACTGGAGCTCCTTCATCCACAGGTATAGGGGTTAGGATTTACAAAACATGTTTTTTGGGGACACAGTTCAATCCATAAAAAGTATATTAGATTTATCATACTGTTCTCTCTACTTTTGTATGGATTTGAAAATGTCCACAGTTAAAAGTTCTTTTTTTTTTTTTTTAAATCTTCTGGTACAACTGTCTAGTTAGCCCTCCTGGGAAACAGCCTGCAACAATGAGGCATGGAGGTGGTCTGAAGGCTCTTTCCCCTTGTCTCAAGCAAGGACACTCAAATACCTTCCCAGCCCCACAGCTCCGCGGGACCATGGAGGTTCCCCTTCTCCCTCTTCCCTGTCCTGCCCGTCATTCCTGCACAGGTGCCAATGAGAATAGTCCCCAATAAACCTCCTGCACACCCACCGCTGCCTCATAGTCTGTTTCCCTGTAAACTTCCTCTTATGGATTGAATTGTGTCCCCCAATAAGTTATATGGAAGTCCTAACCCCCGTACCTGTGAATATAACCCTGTTTGGAAATAAGGGTTTTCTTTTTTGTTAATAAGATCATACCATAGTAGCCCACCATTGCTGTCAAGTCAACTCCGACTCTTAGTGACCCTATAGGACAGAGTAGAACTGTCCCCTAGGGTTTCCAAGGCTGTAAATCTTTACTGCCAAAGAAGACTGTCACATCTTTCTCCCTTTGAATGGCTAGTGGGTTTGAACCTTTGACCTTTAGGTTAGCAGCTGAGTGCTTACCCACTGTGCCACCAGGGCTCCTAAACAATTTTTTAGTGGTGTGTTGTAAAAAAAGCAGAATAGACTCAGGTACTCTGGGGAAGACACTATGTGAAGATGGAGGTAGATGAATCTACAAGCCCAGCAACACCAAGGATTGCCAGAAGCTTCTAGAAACTGAGGGGCATTGGAGGTTCAGCAGTAGAATTCTTACCTTCTATTCAAGAGTCTCGGGTTTGATTCTTGTCCAATGCACTTCATGAGCAGCCACCACTCGTCTGTCAGTGGAGGCTTATGTGTGGCTATCATGCTAAAAAGATTTCAGTGAAGCTCCCAGAATAAGATAGACTAGAAAGAAAGGACCGGCAATCTACTTCCAAAAATCAGCCAGTTAAAACTTTATGGATCGCAGTAGTCCAGTCTGCTGTTGATCAGGTGAATGGTGCAGAACCAGGCAGCATTTCGTTCTGTTTTGAGTGGGGTTGCATGAGTTATGGGCAACTCAGTAGCAGTTAGCAATAACAACTAGAAGCTGAAAGAGACAAAGAAGCACCTTTGACCTCACCCAAGGGCTGATGCCCTAAATTCACATTTATTCTATGGAACTGTGAGAAAATACATTTCTGTTTTTAAAACCACCCACTTTGAGGTATTTTGTTATGGCAGCCTCAGGAAAATAAGACGCCACCTCAAACTTCTCAAAAGAGCCAGCAGTTTTACAAAGTTCATTAAGAAAATGTTTTGTATCCTACTTTGGTGAGTGCCATCTGGGGTCTTAAAAGCTAGTGAGCATCCATCTAAGATGGATCAATTTGTCCCAACCCACCTGGAGTAAAGGAGAATGAAGAACCCCAAAGACACAAGGAAAGTATTAGCCCAAGAGACAGAAAGGGCCGTGTAAACCAGAGACTGCATCAGCCTGAGACAAGAAGAACCAGGTGGTGCCCAGCTACCACCAATGACTGCCCTGACAGGGAACACAACAGAGGGTCCCTGATGGAGCAGGAGAAAGGTTGGGTGCAGAACTCAAATTTGAGTAAAAAGACCAGACTTAATGGTTTGACTGAGACTAGAGGAACCCCAGAAAGCATGGCCGCCAGACTCTCTGTTAACTCAGAACTAAAACCATTCCCAAGGCCAGCTCTTCAGACAAAGATTAGACTGGACTATGGGACATAAAATGATACTCGTGAAGAGAGTGCTTCTTAGCTCAAGTAGAGCTGGTTGAATGGACACAGGAAATCAGGGGTGGAAGAGAGAAGTGTGCTGTCACAGTATAGGGAGAGTAACTAGGGTCACATAACAATCTATGTATAAATTTTTTATGAGAGACTAACTTGAATTGTAAACTTTCACTTAAATTACGACAATAAAAAAAAAAAAGCCAGCAGTTTCTATGGTGAGAAATAGCAGTGAGACTTGGGGAGGGTGATGGAAAATGGATGTAAAAGGAGTGGGAAGAACATGGTGGCAGGAAGAAGTGGAGAGAGGGGAACAACAAGGCCGGGTGGTATGACTCCTCTCCTTTGGGGGTGTGAAAGAGGAAAAGGGGTGGTGTCACTGTCACCAGGAGGCAAGACCAGGTGGTGCAAGGTGACATTTTCCTGCTTGTTTATAAGAAACTCAGAACTCTCCTGCCTCAGCATGCTGTGAGAGCCAGAGTATACATCCGAGTAACTGTTGCCTCAGTCTCTTGGGCTAAAGTTCAAGGAATGGGCTGCTTCCTTCACTGCCTGAACTTGGGAGGGAAGGAATAAAACCAAAACTGAAACCTACTGTCATCAAGTCGATTCCAACTCATGTGTTACAGAGTGGAACTGATACATAGGCTTTTCTTGACTGTAATCTTTATGGAAGCAGACTGCTGAGCCTATCTTCTACAATGCCTCTGGATGGGTTCAAACTGCCAACCATTAGGTCAGTAATTGAGCACAAACCATTTGTGCCACCCAGGGACTACTGCCATATTCCAAATTGGGTAAAGACAGCTTGTTCAGACTTCCAGTTTGTGGTCTGGCTTACAAAGAGCTTGAAAGTTATTACTATCACCCTCCCAATAAGAAAAAGAGATTAAAAACTTAAAATCAACAACTCTTCATAGATCCATCAGGGAATTGAGGTCATAGGGCAAACCACCACCCAGAAACTGGAGAAGTAGGCTGATACAGAGAATCACTGCATACTGGAAGCAGAAACCACTCTAGCTAGACCCAGGATAAGAGTTTGAAGGGGATTACAACTGAAAGAAGCCCAGCTCCCTTTCCTGATACATCAAGTCTGGCTTTCAACAAAAAATTACAAGGCATGCTAAAAGGTAAAAACAACACAATTTGAAGAGAACAGAGCAAGCATCAGAACCAGATTCAGATATAGTAGAGGTTTTGGAATTATCAGACTGAGGATTTAAAATAACACTAATATGGAGTCCCTGTGTGGTGCAAAAGGTTAATGCACTTGGCTGCTAACCAAAAAGGTTGGAAGTTCTAGTCTACTCAGACATTAACGTGGAAGAAAGGCCTGGTGATCTACTTTCAAAAAATCAGCCATTGAAAACCCTTTGGAGCACAGTTCTACTCTGATACACATTGGGTTGCAGTGAGTGGGAACTCACCTGATGGCAACCGGTATGGGTGTGTATATGTATGTGTGTGTATTGGTGGAGCAGAAATATACATACCTAACTGCAATGCAGAAGGAGCCCTGGTGGTTCAGCAGTTAAATGCTCAACTACTAACTGAAAGATTGGTGATTCGAACCCACCAGCTGCTCCGAGGGAGAAAGATGCAGCAGTCTGCTTCCTCTGTAAAAATTACAGTCTTGGAAACCCTGTGGGGCCGTTCTACCCTCTCCCATAGGGTCACTGTGAGTTGGAATTGATTCCAGAGCAATGGGTAATTACAACAGAAAAGAGGTGGGGTAAGCTTTGAGGCCCTGGGAGCAAATGGAATGGAGAGCATTTGGTGGAGCTCAGCAGATGTCAAGGCATCAGAGCCTGATCATGGAGTATCATGACATCTTGCTAAAAGGCTGTGATTGTATCTTGTGGAAGGATGCAATCAATTGAGGAATGAATCAATTGATGCCTTAGTAAGGCAAAGTCTGCAGCAGGTGGTAGATGGATCAGAGGGGGAAGGGGCAGATAGGCCAATGTGATAAAAATTCAGGGGAGCCTGAACTAGGACATCCTATTTGGGATTAGATTGGAGGAGAGGCTGTTTAAAACATCTAGGATGCAGATAAAAAAACAAAAAAATCAACAGTTCAATATGAGGGAGGGAGAGAGTCCTAGAGGACTGGGTAGGTTATAGTGAAACCATTGTCAGTAGAGAATTTGGGATTAGGAGCAGGGATTCCTAACATTTGATGGGGAGGCAGAATAGTCCCAGGATTAAAAACATGAGTTTTGACATCTGGGTTTAATTAAACCCTACCTTCAATATCTATTAGCTATAACCTTGGATAACCAAAAGGTCAGCAGTTCAAATCCACCAGGTGCTCCTTGGAAACTCTATGGGGAAGTACTACTCTGTCCTATAGGGTCACTATGAGTCAGAATTGACTCGACAGCAACAGATTTGTTTGTTTGTTTTATAACCTTGGATACTTGCCATTCTCACTGTGCCTCAGACTTTTTATGTGTCAAAAATGGGAGATACTAGCAGATCATGCTCAAAGATTGTTGCAATAATGAAGTTAAATAATACTAGTAAAGCACTAGGTACAATGCCTGACATGAGATAAAAAACCAATTGCCTTCAAATCAATTCCAACTCATGGTGAACCTGTGTATGCAGAGTAGAACTCCACTTCACAGAGTTTTTAAGGCTGTGACTTTTAGGAAGCAGCTTGCCAGCCCTTTTTTTTGAGGCACCCTTGGGTGGGTTTAACTGCCAACCTTTCGGTTAGTAGCCTAGTGCTTAACCATTTGTGCCACTCCAGGGACTGCCAAAAGAATGAAAAAATCTGTCTTGGAAGAAGTACAACCAGAATGCTCCTTAGAAGCAAGGATGGCGAGGCTTCCTCTCACATACTTTGCACGTGTTATCAGGAGGGATCAGTCCCTGGAGAAGGACATCATGCTTGATAAAGTAGAGGATCAGCGAAAAAGAGGAAGACCCTCAATGAGAAGGATTGACACAGTGGCTGCAACAATGGACTTAAGCATAACAATTGTGAGCATGGTGCAGGACTGGGCAGTGTTTTTTTCTGTTGTGCATAGGGTCACTATGAGTCAGAACCGACTTGATGGCACCTAACAACAACAACAACAGGGACTCCATTGGCACAAGGTAAGCACTTATTAAATATTTGCTTTTACTGGGAGAAGAAAACACCAGGGATCACTTTGAAAATCTGATAAAATCTATATATCCCTCTCCCCAGAAAAATGCACAGAGCATATGCATCCCTATGCAGGTGTGTGAATGGGCACGCACACACACACACACACACACACACACACACATTCAGTTTTGCATAAAACTTCTGTGGAACCATGGACTCCCTGTAGCCATCCTTGAATTCTGGAAGTGTCCACGGATTCCAGCTTAAAACTTCCTGTTTCCATGGAGATGTCCTACAAGCATTTGGAAATATGGGTCTAGAACTCTAGAGAAAAGTCAAGGCCAGAGAAAGGAAACTGGGAGTCGCCAGCATATTTACTGTACAAGCTTGGGAGCATTGGAGACATCCCTAGAGAATGAATGAGAATAGGAGGTGTGGCAGCCTAAGGCGAGAACTTGGAAGGATGCTCACTCTCTCAGAGGCATGGGGCGGGGGCGCAGGAAGGGCAACAGTCAGCAAATTGAAGAAGTGCCTCCCATACCAGAGAAGGAGACACAGCACTGGCTCACTCCAGTTTTAATGATAGCTGGAAAAATCTGAGTTTTAACCTAGGAACACAAACAAACACAACAAAAGCTCACATGTAATCATTTAGAATTTCACTGAACTCCATTTCACAATCAAATCATCCGTCTTAGGCTGAATTTTTTCTAGCTTGTGTCTCAAGCTGTTCAGTTTAAATTGGTCCTTTTATGTCCCCTCTAAAAATTGTATTTCCCAGACCAAAATCATAGCACATATTTAGAAAAGAGATTGTTTTTATGACTTATGAATTTATTTTTGAGAAGCTTTACAACCATAAAAAGAAATAACATTTATGTATGTCTTAGTTATCTAGTGCTGCTCTAACAGAAATACTACAAGTGGATGGATTTAGCAAACAGAAGTTTACTCTCTCATAGTCCAGTAGACTACAAGTCCAAATTCAGGGCGTCAGCTCCAGTGGAATGCTTTCTCCATCGGTTCTGGAGGAAGGTCTGTGTCATCAGTCTTCCTTTGGTCTGGGAGCTTCTCTGCGCAGGAACCTCAGGTCCAAAGGACGTGCTCTGCTCCCGGCACTGCTTTCTTGGTGGTATGAGGTTCCTATGTGTCTCTGCTCACTTCTCTTTTATATCTCAAAAGAGATTGCATTAAGACACTATCTAATCTTGTCAACCTCATCAGTATAACCTCATCACAGTGAAAGAATTTACAACACATAAGAAGATCACATATAATCTCATCGTAGTGGTAGAGTTTACAACACATAAGGAAATCACATCAGATTATACAATCATACAACACAGGGAATCATGACCCAGCCAAGCTGACAGATATTTGGGGGGGGGGGGACATAACTCAATCCATGACAACGTACTTTCAACAAATTAACTTTATGGCAAAGAACAAAATTACCTTTCACCATGGGGGTTCTGGAAATTTCCATGCCTGTGATTCTTAAGTTTAGGGGGATTCCAGTGAGTCTCACCAGTGGGCACAGAGTGGTGACTCAATATATGTTAGTTTCTCTTCCCCATTTCAGCCTCAGTTTAAAAAAAACAAAGGGGAAAGAAGGAGAAGAAGGAGGGAGGGGAGATGAAGGGGGCAAAATACAGAAGGTGTGGAGGTGGCATCAGCCACCCCAAGTGGGGACATGAGTTTCTGACTCAGATGTAGGGATTTGTGGGGCTGCCTCACCACCACGTTTCATGGTAGTTGGTGTCTGTGGGTTTTCGTGTTCTTATTCTAGTTGTTCTGTGTGTTTTCATGGGAATTTAGGGAGTTTCCAAGCTATGTTGCTGCCCACTTCCATCTCTTTGATGTTATAATCGACAAATTAATTAACGATCATTTGATGATGGAAACAAGTGCTGTGGTTCATGAGAAGGCTTCCCTTGACCCATCCTGGTAAGCACCAGAAACGTGCAGAAAATCTAGGAGACAATCACTGATCACTTTTGTCATAACTACTACATCACCAATGGCATGGAGAGGGACATGGTGTTGAAAATCACAGACATTGACAACTGAGTACAATGTGAACAGGCTCTGAATCTGAATGTGAGATTTAGGAGAAACTTCAACACTTCATTGTGCTTCTACTTTTCTTTTGTTGGAAGCACAAGAGTGATATATGATGAAAATATCTTTCAGCAGGTATAAAAATTTTTTATAGAGTCCTAAGAAGCATTGCGTACTTAGCTAATCTGGCAGTGTGTTTTTCCTCCTTGGTAACACAAAAAATAATGAAGTGTCTTACAATCAATAGTGGCTTATCTGATAAAACACTGCAATTCTGTGTCCTGGGGTAAGTTGCTCAGACTTTTCATGGATTTATTTCCTCATCTGTAAAATGGGAATGAAATGACCAATCCTAATAATAGCTACCATGATAAATCATGAGCATCTCCTTTGTAGGAGTTGTTTTGCAAAAATTAAACTTCTCGAGAACCTGTGTGTAGGTGTTATTATCCCCATTTTATTGAAAGTGAAGCTGAGGCTCAGCCAGATGAAGTGACTTTCCCATTGCTCTCTGATTAATCTGGAATTTGACCCCAAGGCTGCCTAATCCCAGAGCCAGTGTTCTTTGCATTGTATAAGATTGCCTTTCCTGGAAGGAGCCCTGGTGACATGACGGTTAAGTGCTCAACAGCTAACCAAAAGGCTGGCAGTTCAAACTCACCCCGTGGCTCTGTGGAAGAAAGACCTGGGGATCTGCTTCTGTAAAGACTACAGCCTAGAAAACCCTATGGGCCAGTTCTACTCTGTCACATGGGTCACTATGAGTCAAAATCAACTCAACAGCACCTAACAACAACACCTTTCCTTGAGGTTGTTAATGCCAACTTTCATTTATTGAGAAAATAAATGACTGTGACTCTGTGCCAAGCACTGCTCTCAGAGCTTGGGTGTGTCACCTCACTCATACTTTCCTACCACTCTTTGAAAAAGTGATTTGTATTAATCACAGTCAGCCATTACACCTAAACTGTGATAACAATCCCAGAATCTCAGTGGCTTCATGCAATAGCGTGGACTACTTCTGCGGGAAGTTTCTGACCAAAGACTCACCTCTCTAGTATTGGATCACCCAGGCCACCTCTCCCACGCTTCCTGACCCCAGAAAGAGTGGTGATTCCTCCAAAACCATCCAGGTCAGGCTCTTCCAGTTGGGTGATTCTAAAAGCAATCTGGATTGCATCCTAGGCTGAGAACACCTAGAAGAACCAACAACTGGGAAATTTCAGATTTTATCAGAAATATATGGTTAGAGAAAATGAGGTCATATGTGAGCCTACTTGTATTAGTTAAGGTGGGCCGGGTTATGCTGTGATAATAAATAAACCTTAAAAATTAAGTTGCTCATCTCAATGAAGGTTTATGTATCACTCGCATGAAGACTACCTGACAGGCATTGAATGGCCCTGCTTTCTTGAAGCCCTGTTATCCAGAACTCAGTGCCCCCAAGGGGAGGGAGTTCAGGGATCACCTGAGACATGCA
>NW_004444138.1:2647522-2649051 GCF_000243295.1 Trichechus manatus latirostris | reverse complement strand
ACCTTTGCTTTTTAACACTTTAAAAGGATCTTTTATAGTAGATTTGCCTAAAGCAATATGTCATTTGATTTCTTGACTGCTGACTGCATGGAAGTTGATTGTGGATCCAGGTAAAATGAAATCCTTGACAACTTCAGCCTTTTCTCTGTTTATCATGATGTTGCTTATTGGTCCAGTTTCGAGAATTTTAAAAAAATTTTTTTTTATTGTACTTTAGGTGAAGGTGTACAGAACAAATAGTTTCTCATTAAACAGTCAGTACACACAGTTGTGAGAATTTTTGTTTCTTTATGTTGAGGTGTAATCCACACTGAAGGTTATAGTCTTTTATCTTCATCAGTAAGCACTTCAAGTCCTCTTCACTTTCAGCAAGCGAGGTTGTGTCATCTTCATATCTCAGATTGTTAATGAATCTTCCTCCAGTCCCAATGCTTCATTCTTCTTCATATAGTCCAGCTTCTCGGATTATTTGATCAGCATACAGATTAAATAAGTATGGTAAAAGGATACAACCCTGACACACACCTTTCCTGATTTTAAGCCATGCAGTATCTCCTTGTTCTGTTTGAATGACTGCCTCTTTATGTATGTACAGGTTCCTCATGAGCACAATCAAGTGTTCTGGAATTCCCATTCTTTGAAATGTTATCCATAATTTGTTATGATCCACACAGTCAAATGCCTTTTCATAGTCAATAAAACACAGGTAAACATCTTTCTGTTGTTCTCTGATTCAGCCAAGATCCATCTGACATCAGCAATGATACCCCTCATTCCAAGTCCTCTTCTGAATCTGGCTTGACTTTCTGGCAGTTCCCTATTGATGTACTGCTACAACCATTTTTGAATTATCTATAGCAAAATTTTACTTGTGTGTGATATTAATGATATTGTTCAATAATTTCCATATTCTATTGGATCACCTTTGTTTGGAATCAGGACAAATATAGATCCTTCCAGTCAGTTGGCCAGGTAGCTGTCTTCCAGATTTCTTGGTATAGATAAGTAAGCACCTCCAGTGCTGTATCTATTTGTTGAAACATCTCGATTGGTATTCTGTCAATTTCTGGAGCCTTGTTTTTCCATCAGTGCCTTCACTGTAGCTTGGACTTTTTCCTTCAATACCATCAGTTCTTGATAATACGCTACCTCCTGAAATGGTTGAACATCAACCAATTCTTTTTGGTACAGTAACTCTGTGTAATCCTTCCATCTTCTTTTGATGCTTCCTGTGTTGTTCAATATTCTTCCCATAGAGTCCTTCAAAATTTCCACTCAAGGCTTGAATTTTTTCTTCAGTTCTTTCAGCTTAAGAAATGCTGAGCATGTTCTTCCCTTTTGGTTTTCTAATTTCACATCCTTCTTATTGTCCAGCTCCACGGAAAGGCTGATGAGTTTGAACCGCCAACCTTTCAGTTAGTAACCAAGCTTTTAACCATCACTCCATAGAGTATCTTGAGCTCAATAATAGTAGTTCCAATTTGCACAGTAGAGACCTGCAAGCTTTACTGTAGCATCTGCAAGTCCTC
>NW_004444138.1:2645442-2646308 GCF_000243295.1 Trichechus manatus latirostris | reverse complement strand
ACCAGTGTGTTTCTCGAGCTTCATGGATATTTTTATAGCTCCAAAAAAATGTTTCTACCCACAGAATCCCAGTGCTACAGCAGTCTTAAAGAAAATTCACTGCCTGCCAGCAGGTTCAGAATGTAAGAAGATGGAATAAGAAGAATTAAGCTTGTAAACCCTAGAAGAAAGAGCACAGATTTCCCCAGTGAGCTATAAGGCTGTCACCACTGATTTCTTTTCATCTTCCCTCTGACTAATATGTTCTGGCTGCTTTGTTTTAGGAGTCTGCCTAGGAAAGGTAAAGAGAAACAAGAAAGAAACTGGGCTATGAGGCAGCCAAGGAATTAGCATGGATTATCACAATACAGGGGGCAGTGGTCAGTTCAGTGATAGAACTCTCTGCTTCCACGTAGGAGACCTGGGTTCCATTCCCAGTCAATGCACCTCATGTGCAGCCACCACTCATCCATCAGTGAAGGCTTGCACGTTACTATGATGATAAACAGGTTTCAGTGGAGCTTCCAGACCAAGATGGACTAGAAAGAAAGCCCTAGTGATCTACTTCCAAATATCAGTCAATGAATCATAACAGTCTGATCTCCAACCGATCATGGGGCTGGCACTGGTTTTGTTCCATTGTGCATGGGATCGCCATGAGTTAGGGAAGGTCTCTACAGCAGCTAACAACATTTTATTCCTCCCCTGGACCCAGTCATAGTTGTGAGAAATATACTCACCCTGTGCATCAGGAAAGATTTGCCCCATCCTTTATGACCAGCCTGTGGACTAATAAAATATATAGCGCATTAGTCTTTACCCTCAAGCAATTATGAAGATAGGCATGATATGAAAGAGGGAATGATGCTTAGAACTTGTTGTTCAAC
>NW_004444138.1:2642126-2643046 GCF_000243295.1 Trichechus manatus latirostris | reverse complement strand
CCAATCTCCGCCTCCATCTTCACATGGCCATCTTTCCTGCGTGAATCTCTTTGTGTCTCCAAATCTCCCTTTCCTTTTAAGTACACCAGACATTGGATTTAGGGTCTACCCTCATCCAGTATGATCTCATTTTAGCTTCACTAATTGCACCTGCAAAGACCATATTTCCAAATAAGATCACATTCACAGATACAGGGGTTAAGACTTCACCATATCTTTCGGGGGAACACAATTCAAACTACTACACCCGTCATTCCTTCACTTATCAAATATTTATTGAGCACCTACTACATGTCAAATGCTGGGGATAGGACCTAGAACTCAACAGTGAATAGACAAGGCCCCTGTACTCATGAAGCGCTCACTCTGGCAAGGGAGACAGTAAACAAGAAAACAAATATCTATCTTGATGTCAGATTGTGCCTGATCTTTATGAGGTTTTCCGTGTGTCTTGCCCAAGCTCTGACTGAGGATTCCCAAGACCAGAATTATAGAACCACAGAAGACTGGCATGACTTCCATTTGGGTCATCCATATTTACTGACACCTGGGAGTAGAAGCAACTCTGGAAGGTAGCATGTACTAAGGGAGTCTTTGCCTTCCTCATAATGTTTTTCTCCAGAGATTCCAATTGTTCCTTAGCTTCCATTTCCCCCTTGGTTGGGCCCCTTCCCTGTCTTCTACCATATTGTGGCTCCTATACTTTCTCTTCTGCTCCTCCCAATCTCTTCTTGCTCTATAGCTATTGCTGCCCTCTGCCTGCCCCACATCTCTTCTCCCATTCCTGTGGACCTTCTCCTTGGGGGAACAATTTTCCATGGGCTACTCCATCAGCCCCTCCACATACAGTCCCTCCTGCCCTCTCAGAACCAACAACAGTGCCACTGATAATTCTTCAGTGGGTGGTCCATGCATTGTGA
>NW_004444138.1:2640337-2641193 GCF_000243295.1 Trichechus manatus latirostris | reverse complement strand
TTAAGATAAAACATCTTAATATGCAGCTTCTGAAAGCTGAAAAATAGTCAAGACCCAAAAGGACCGAAATAATAGCATTTAAGCTTCCCAAACTGTTGATGGGAAGACCATTGTGGTCGGTGGTGTCTCCTCACCCCTTAAAGCACAGCACATAACAAAGACAAAGGCATTGTTTAGTTCTGTTTCCTCTTTAAGAACCCCTCCCAGTAAATAAGGAGCCCTGGTGGCGCAATGGTTAAGCACTAGGCTGCTAACTGAAAAGTCGGTGGTTCGAACCCATCCAATGACTCCACAGGAGAAGAGACCTGGAGATGTGCTCTTGTGAAGGTTACAGCCTAGGAAATCTTAGGGCCAATTCTACTCTGTACTATAGGGTCTCTGAGTTGGAATCAACTCAACAGCACCCAACAACAACCCAGAGAATAGGCTGGGCTCACTATAAAACATGATTTACTATCTAATGATGTCACCCTTTCATCCCACGTTTCCCACACCTGGTTTTTCTAGCCTTGTTTACACCCATCTTCTAAAAGAAAGCTTTTTCTCTTACTCTGAGATGCTTGATAATTTTATGTTCAGAAAACTCACTCTGTGGAATAAAGCGTCTCCTTATCAAAGTCTGGATCTATTTTTCATTCAACATTTGAGACTAATTCTTCTGGATTTTTACTCATAAAATCTCTGGTTTTAAGCAAGAACTTGTCAGAGTAGTACTGCCCAATTCAAGGATTTACACTTGAGTCTTAATTCTTATGTGTGAGCTCTAAAAATTCCAGAGCTATGCAAAAGACCACCCTGTAGCCACCAGGCAGGAAGTTTCAAACAATACTTTTGGGGGAAGAAGGGGGTGGAGCCA
>NW_004444138.1:2637006-2637985 GCF_000243295.1 Trichechus manatus latirostris | reverse complement strand
ATCTACTTGTAGACCTCATCAGTATAATTGCTTCTAATCCCTCTTATTACATCATAGTGATAGAGTTTATAACACATAAGGAAATCACATCAGATTACAAAATGGTACACAATCATACAATACTGGGAATCATGACCCAGCCAAGTTGACAGATATTTTGAGGGGACACAATTCAAACCATGACAGGGTGTCTTGGCTGAGTGTCATAAAGGAAGTTAAAATCTTGGTAGAGTTCAATGAAACATCTTTATATCTACTCTTTTTTTTTTATTGTTGCAGAAATTTAGATAACACAACATTTGCCAATTCAATAATTTTCACCTGTACAATTCAGTAAAACCAGCTACATTAATCATGTTGTGGAACTATCATCAGTTACCTCTTGCCAAAATTTCCACCACCATAAACAGAAACTCAGTGCTTCCTAAACAATGATTCCTCCTTTCCCCCTCCCTCCCACCCTGGTAACCACTATCAAACTCTGATCTCTACACACTGGCCTATTCTAGGTATTTCACATGAGTGAAATCATGCGATATTTGTCCTTTGGTTATTGACTTACTTCACTCAGCATCATGTCTTCAAGGGTCATTCATTCATGTTGTAGCATGTGTTGGGACTTCATGTCTCTTTATGGATGACTAATAGTCCATTGTATGTGTATATCATATTTTGTTTATCCATTCATCCGTTGATGTACACTTGGGTTGTTTCCATCTTTTGACACTGTGGAGCCTTGGTGGTGCAGTGGTTAAGAGCTATAGCTGCTTAGCAGTTCAAATCCACAAGCCACTCCTTGAAAACATTATGGGGCAGTTCTACTTTGTCCTGTAGGGTCACTATGAGTTGGCAACAACTCGATGGCAATGGATTTTGGTTTTGTGAATAGCACTGCAATGAACATTGGTGTACAGGTTTCTGTTTGCATTGCTGCTTTCAAGTCTCTTGGGTATATACCTAGGAGTGGAATTCCTGGGTC
>NW_004444138.1:2634738-2636016 GCF_000243295.1 Trichechus manatus latirostris | reverse complement strand
TAAATAAAGCTATTCAGAATAGGTTGTGAGCAAACCTTTAAATGGCCAATTGATGAAAGTGATTTGGGGAGGATCTTCTCCCTACATTACTATGGGGCATGACCAGTAAAAAAAGCTGCCATCTTTGGTCATTGCTAGGAAAATGGATTTCAATTTCCTTCTCTCTTTAAGTATCACAGCAACCATTTATAGAAGACCTACTATGTGCCAGACGTTTTTCCCTGCATATCCTCTAACCCTCACAGCAATGGTAGAAAATTGTTGTTGTTAGTTGCCTTTGAGTTGGCTCCAACTCATGGCAACCTTATGTATAACAGAACAAAATTTGCCTGGTCCTGCGCCATCTTCATGATCGTTGGTACATTTGAGTCCATTGTTATGACTGTTGTGTCAATCCATCTCATTGAGGGTTTCCCTCGTTTTCACTGACCTTCCCCTTTACCAAACACGAGGTCCTAGAAAACAGATATTGTTATCCCACATTCTGCAGAGGCAAGAAATGAGACTAAATTGCAGGTAGAAGATTTGAATCCCTACTCTTCTGGCTCCTAAGCACCAGGCACCTTGAGTATAAGATTCTTCACTGATGTCACTATGATTGTCCCCTGTGCAGAAGTTAGATCTGGTGCAAATGTATTCAATTCAGCTAGTCAGGCACTGAATATTAACAGAGAGCATAAAATTTTAAAAAGGAAAAATTAGTCCTTTGCCTCAGGAGCTCACAGCACTTCAGAAAATGAGGGCTCCTCAGTGCTCTAAAACTTATTTTCTTTATTATTTATATGAACAGTGGTGTCAAGAACCACTATTGAGAATATGTGAAACTAGGCTGAGATGAGGTAGCTTGATCTGAAAGGTTCAGTATGAGCTGTGGAGTTGGTTAGAACTGGGTTCAAGTCTTAACTCTAAGCCTAAATTTTCTAAAAATTTGAACTAAACTGAAAATTGGGGTGATAATAATAATAGTAACTCCACCACCCGTGTGTCAGTTTGTCATACTGTGGTGGCTTGCATGTAGCTATGAGCTGAAAGCTATACCACCAGTATTTCAAACACCAGCAGGTTCACACATGGTGGACAAATCACAGCAGAGCTTCCAGACTAGGAGAGACTAGAAAGAAAAGCCTGGTCATCTTCTTCTGAACATTAGCCAATGGAAACATTATGAATCATAACAGAACATTGTCTGCTTGCGTGCTTTGGACATCTCATCAGGAGGGATCAACTGCTAAAGAAGGTCATCATGTTCGGTGAAGTAGAGGACCAGCAAAGGCAAGG
>NW_004444138.1:2631802-2633155 GCF_000243295.1 Trichechus manatus latirostris | reverse complement strand
AGACCACTATTATAAGAACTAAAGAAAAGGTTTGAACATAGAAGAAAACATTCTTTGATGGTTACAAGGGTAGAGAGGGAGCAAGAGGGGAATGCACTAACTAGATAGTAGACAAGAATTATCTTAGGTGAAGGGAGGGACAACACACAGTACAGGGGAAGTCAGCACAACTGGACTAAACCAAAAGCTAAGAAGTTTCTCGACCACAACCAAATACTTTGAGGGACAGTGTAGCAGGGGTGGAGGTCTGGGGACCATGGTTTCAGGGGACATCTAGATCAATTGGCATAACAAAGACTATTAAGAAAATGTTCTGCATCCCACTTTGGTGAGTGGCATCTGGAGTCTTAAAACCTAGCAAGCGGCCATCTAAGATGCATCAATTGGTCCCAACCCACCTGGAGCAAAAGAGAATGAAAAACACCAATGACACAAGGAAAAAATTAGCCAAAGAGACAAAAAGGGGCACATAAACCAGGGACTCCATCAACCTGAGACCAGAAGAACTAAATGCTGCCCAGCTACCATCAATGACCTCCTTGACAGGGAAAACAGAGAGTCCCTGGCAGAGCAGGAGAAAAGTGAGGTGCAGAACTCAAATTCCAGTAAAAAGACCAGACGTAATGGTCTGACTGAGACTGGAGGAATCCCAGAAGACGTGACCCCCAGACTCTCTGTTAACCCAGAACTAAAACCACTTCCGAAGCCAACTCTTCAGACAAAGATTAGACTGGACTATAAGACATAAAATGATACTCATAAAGAGTGTGCTTCTTAGCGCAAGTAGATACATCAGACTAAATGGGCAGCTCCTGTCTGGAGGCGAGATGAGAAGGCAGAAAGGGATCGGAGCTGGTTGAATGGACACAGGAAATCCAGGGTGGAAAGGAGGAGTGTGCTGTCAGAGTATAGGGATAGTAACTAGGGTCACATAACAAAGTGTGTAAAAATTTTTGTATGAGAAACTAAGTTGAGCTATAAACTTTCGCCTAAAGCACAATAAAAAAAATAAAGAGAGAATAGGGATCGGGATGGAGGCAGATGAGTGCTAGAAGCACAGGGAAGTGGATGTCCAAGACAAAATTCCCCTGCTTCACAATTTTACCTAGGATCACACAATGGATGATTACATATTATTCCATACATTGCTGTGAGGTTAATTCTGTGCGTTTACTTGGCTAGGCTATGGTGCCCAATTGCTTGGATGGCACAAGCAGTTTGCACTCAGCTGGTAATCAAAAGGTTGGCGGTTCACAAGAGACAGAAGGGGCCACATAAACCAGAGACTTTATCAGCCTGAGACCAGAAGAACTAGATGGTACCCGGCTACCACCAATGACCGCCCTGACAGGG
>NW_004444138.1:2607297-2608742 GCF_000243295.1 Trichechus manatus latirostris | reverse complement strand
TTGTCTAGGTCATCGGTCATGGAGTGTGTGGTGCAGGCTCTCATTGGCAGCCCTAGACAGGCAGGCCTATGTAGGGGTGATTGGAGCAGGCACAGGTATCTGGCTGCAGCAGGGGGTTATGTGGTGAGCAAGGTAGGGGCTGATGGCTGCCCCTGAGTGCCTGGGTGGAAGGCATGTCCGTGTTCCCTAGAGCTTGTAGGTGATTGGGTCTTGCAGCCGGACTTTGGGCACCCAGTGCTGTTGGCTTTAAGGACTGGGAGGCACCACTTATTCTCAAACCCCTGTTATGGGTGGCCAGGTAGAGTGGGTGGAGCCACCAGTCCTCAGGCCTCTGATGTGGGTAGGTGAGGACCCTGCTTAATGGGCAAGGCAGTGTCAGATGTCACGAATCTGCCACACCCCCTTAGTTGTTGCAGTTGAAAATAGGCTTCAGGAATATACTCTGTCATACTATGTTAATGAGGGCCTATGCTGCTGAAATGGACCCACACAGGTCTAGGTTGCGGTGAAGGGCTTTTGAAGTCCGTGAACCTCTTATGCCTGTGCCTAGCCAAAGGGGCAGTGTCTGCCCTGAGGTCCCAGCTTAGGGGAGCTGGCAGATTCTTTTTTCCTGTTTGTTAATTGTTTGTTTATTTGTTCCCTCTCCAAAGCTGGGAGACTGACTCGGGTGCTTGCAACAGGTCCCACTTCCAGCCCTAGGGGCATGGCAATTGTTGAAGCCTGACCAGGACTGGAGTAGAGCGGGGAAGGGTCAGGTGAGGGGGAGAGAGGCACCTCCCAGAGGGTGAAGAGTTATTTTGACCCAGTGCAGTAGATTGGATGCTTGCACTTAACTTATGCAGATCCAGCACTGCTTCCCCCTTGCTCCAGAGGCTTGTGCAGACTGTCACTCAGTTTCTCCAGATGTGGAAAGTGCATCCTGATCGCTACTGCTTGCCTCAGCCCATGCACACTAGCTGATCCAGCCTGCAGGGTGCTGGTCAGGTGGGGTTTGGCAAATCCTTGTTGCTTCTGAACAGTCTCTCCCTCCCCTTGCCACTCAGTCCAACTCCTCAACTCTGTCTTTGGTATTCAGGGCACCTACATTGTCATATATAATTGATTCACTTATTTTTTCAGGTCTTTGTTGTAAGAGGGACCACAGGAAACATCTGACTCTTCTGCCATCTTGGCCCCACCTCTTAATAAACATTTATTGAGCGCATGCATTGAGCCAAGCTCTGCAGGTACAAAGAGCAGAAAAACATGCTAGCATTTCCTAAGATGTCTGTCATCTACTGCAGTTTCTCAACTGCAGCACTATTGACATTTTGAACTGGATAATTCTTTGTCATGGAGGTTGGCTGTCCTATGAATTATAGGAGGTTTGACAGCATCTCCGGCCTCTACCCACAAGAAATCAGTAGAACCCCCCAAGTTGTCACAACCAAAGATGTCTCCATGAA
>NW_004444138.1:2599190-2606107 GCF_000243295.1 Trichechus manatus latirostris | reverse complement strand
GGGTCAGGAAAAAAGAAGACCCCCAACAAGATGGACTGACACAGTGGCTGCAACGATGGGCTCCTGCATAGCAGAGACTATGAGCATGATGCAGGACCAAGCAGTGTTTCCTTCTGTGGTATGTAGGGTCACTATGAGTAAGAACTAACTCAATGGCACCTAACAACAACAACAACAAGCATCAAAGACAAAGCTGAAGAACTGAACTAAGCAACAGGCAGAAGGAGAGACAATTCAAAAACTTTGGTGCAGGGGAAGACAACACACAATATAGGGGAAGGCAGCACAACATGACCAAGGCAAAGTCATAGAAGTTTGCTATACTACCACACACCCTTTGCTGTGGAGTCGATTCTGACTCATAGCAACCCTATATGACAGAGCAGAACTGCCCCATAATGTTTCCAAGGAGCAACTGGTAGATTCGAACTGCTGACCTTTTGGTTAGCAACCACTTAACCACTGCACTGCCAGGGCCCCTAGAAGCTTCCTAGATACATCCAAACACCTTGAGGGACCTAGTTGCTGGGGCTGAAGGCTGGGGACCATGGTTTCTGGAGATATCATACAATAGTTCAAAAATAAAATGTTCTATATCCTACTTTGGTGAGTAGTGTTGGAGGTCTTAAAAGCTTGGGAGTGGCCATCTAAGATGCATCTATTGGTCCCATCCCATCTGGAGCAAAGGATACTGAAGAAAACCAAAAACACAAGGAAAATATTAGGCCAAAGGACTAAAGGACCACATGAATCACAGCCTCCACCAGCCTGAGCCCAGAAGAACTAGATGGTGCCCGGCTACCACCACTGACCATTCTGACAGGGATCACAATAGAGGGTCCTGGACAGAGTGGGAGAAAAATGTAGAACAAATTTCAAATTCACACAAAAAAGACCAGACTTACTGGTCTGACAGAGACTAGAGGAACCCCCAAGACTATGATCCCCAGACACCCTGCTAACTCAGAACTGAAACCACTCTTGAAGACCACCTTTCAGCCAAAGATTAGACAGGCCCATAAAACAAAAAGTAACACACATAAGGAACATGCTTCTTGATTCAGTACTTTGGGTACAGTGTTTTGGGTTTCTTTGTTTGCTTGTTAGGGCAATAAATTTGCATTACAAAATTCACTTTGGATTTGGGACTCAGTAATAAACTGTCATAATAAATTCAAATGAAATTTATCAAGATCCAACATAAATGTTTTCCTGATTTTGCATCAAAGTGACTAATATTAGAGTTTTAATATCTGAAGTCATTATATCCCCATTTGATAAGAGAGATTTGTTCTATTTTCTCTTTAAAGTCTTCCTTCTCCAATTTATAGCCTTTGTGCAGCATAATTTCAACAATATCCAGAAGCAGTCACCCTCTCTTCCCAACACTGCAGTCTCAATAAAATCAGTACATAAGGCCCAAAGATACCGTCATTTAAATCATTGATAGCTGTCATGGATTGAATTATGTCCCACAAAAAATGTGTGTGTCAGTTTGGCGGGGCCATGATTCCTGGTATGGTGTGATTTTCCTATATGTTGTAAATCCTGCCTCTATGATGTTAATGAGGGAGGATGGGTGGTAGTTTTGTTAGTAAGGCAGGACTCAATCTACAAGACTGGATTATGTCCTGAGGCAATCTCTTGAGATATAAAAGACCGACTGAGTGAGCAGAGAGACAGGGGGACCTCATACCATCAGGAAAGCAGTGCTGCGAGCAGAGCGCGCCCTTTGGACTGGGGTCCCTGCACAGAGAAGCTCCTAGTCCAGGGGAACACTGAAGAGAATAAGGCCGACAGAGAGAGAAAGCCTTCCCCTGGAGCTGACCCCCTGAATTTGGACTTTTAGCCTACTTTGACCGTGAGGAAATAAACTTCTTTTCGTTAAAACCATCCACTTGTGGTATTTCTGTTACAGCAGCACTAGATAACTAAGACAATAGCTTTACAATGATAGGTTTTGCTTTTGTCAAGCATGGCATTTTTTATGTTTGCTTTCCCAAATGAAAAGCTTCAACAGTAAACCTGTGAATTAAAAATCTCAGCATTTTAGCCTACCTAACAATTCTACTTTTAGGGAAGGGGAAGATTTGCCGAACCTGTTACATAAACCAGTTGCATCTTGACAGGCTTCTATTTTTAACAATAAGCACTTCATCCTCTACAGCTAGCTGTTATGGATGGAATTATGTCCCCCAAAACTATATGTTGTAAATCCTAGCCCCTATACCTGTGGATCTGGGGCCCTGGTGGCACATTGGTTAAGCAATTGACTCCTAACCAAAAGGTCGGCAGTTCAAATCCACCAGCTGCTCCTTGACAACCATAGGGGACAGTTCTCTGTTCTACAGGGTTGCTATGAGTTGGAATTGACTCAACCGCAACGGGTTTTATTTTGGGTTTTGGTACACTTGTGGATATAATCCCATTTGGAAATCGAGTTTTCTTTGTTGTGTTAATGAAGCCATATCAGTGTAGGATGTGACTTAAACCAATCACTTTTGAGATATTAAAAGAGCAGACTGAGCACAGAAGAAGGACGCACGGATGGGGTATGGTATATGCTACATGGAGATCAAGAAGGAACTGAGGAACAGAAGCTGAAAAGAGACAAGGACCTTCCCGCTGAGCCCACAGAAATACAAAGCCTTCCCCTAGAGCTGGTGCTCTGAATTCAGACTTCTAGCCTTCTCAAGTGAGAAAATAAATGTATGTTCATTAAAACTACCCGTTTGTGGTATTTCTGTTTTAGCAGAACTAAAAAACTAAGACACTAGCCATAGAGATCACTGGGAAACATCTTTATATTTTACAAGTTATGTTCATCATTCCCTCTTTAAAACCAATAGTTCAACAATTCCTTACCATTGTACTCTGGGCCAGTCATGCAGGGATACCCAGTAGTGAAGGAGGAAGCGAAGTAACAAGACAATATGGCACACCTTCCAGGGCGCCCCTTCTGGAAACACTGATTTCATTCTCTGGTTGGTAATTTAAATGTAAACACTGGAGTATAAAAGGCAATATAAATTTTTAGGCTAAAACACCAGATTTTAAACACATCGTGGGCCTTTGGGATGCTCATGCCCTAGACTGGACGTGACATTAAATGTAACTTAGAATTTCTCCTCTGCGGTCTCAGAAAATAAGTGACTCCAATATGAACAGCCATTGCAGAACGAGAACTTCAAAATGGCTCTCTCTGTGATGGAAAAACACGCCAGAGTATTCTACTGCAAGGTGCTGAACACAGCTAATTCTCTCAGGCTGCATTCACTTAGCAAACATCTACTGAATGTATGCAAGTGTGCCAGGAAACAAGCTTTGCTCCATTGCCCCACTATCTTTCCTGGGTCTGGTACATTGATTTTCTCTCTTTGTTTCTTAGAACATTGAGCTGGCTTTTGAGGCCCACTTAGGAGCCCCCCCTCAATTCTCAGTTGAACCAGAAGGTTTTCATTAATATTTAAATTAATGAATAATAAAACAAGATGGCGAGTATATCGGTTTCCTAAGGCAGCCATAAGCTAAGCAAAACAAACTGGGTGGCTCGTAAGAACAGAAATTTATTCTCTCACAGTTCTGGAGGCTAGGAGTCTGAGATCAGGGTATCAGCCATGCTGATTCCTTCTGAGGCTCTGAGGGAGAATCTATCCCATGTCTCTCCTCCAGCTTCTGGTGAAGGTTGGGAATCCTTTGCGTTCCTTGGCTTGTAGATGCATCTTCACAGGGCCATTGTCTCTCTGTCTCTGAGTCTCTTCTCCTTTATCAGAACACCAGTTACATAAGATTAGGACCCACCCTACTTCTGTATGACCTCATGCGAACCTAACTGATAACATCTTCAAAGACCCCTATCTCCAAAAAAGGTCTCATTCATAGGTACCAAGGGTTAGATCTTCAACATATCTTTTGTGGGGACACAACTCAATCTATAACAGTTGGGAACTGTGAATAAGCCTGTGCCAAAGAAGATCCTACTGTGTGCTGATGACAGTCCAGGGTGTTTTGAAAAAGAAAAAGCAGATGTCCTGATTCTCGTCTTTAGACGACATGTGATCTCTGTGTGCAGAAGAGTGTGCACATAAGGTGAATGATGAAGAACTTAAAAGAAACAGAAGAGAAAGTATGATATTTCACAGTATAGGCCGGACAGATGCTGAATGTGGGCAACCTGGACAAGACAGTTGGCAGTTCAAACAGTGGTACATTCAGAGAATAGTCTGGAAGTCAATACCATGGTTGAGAAAACCATGACTCAAACCTCAGCAAGGGTGTAGGAACCAGAGGCTACAGAAGCAGGCAGTGAAACAGTCAGAGGAAATGGAGAAAACAAAGCATGATTGTTGCTGTTTGGTGGCGTTGAGTCAGTTCTAACTCATAGTGACCCGATACACAACAGAACAAAACACTGCCCGGTCCTGTGCCATCTTCACAATCATTGTTATAGTTAAGCCCATTGTTGCAGCCGCTGTGTCAATCCATCTCATTGAGGGTGTTCCTCTTTTTCGCTGACCCTCTGCTTTACCAAGCATGATGTCCTCCCCAGGGACTGCTCCATCGCAAATATATCCACATATTGTTTTTCAGGATGGGGCCTGCCCAGGGCAGAGAATTCAAAGACAGTTTCAGGGCAACTCACCATTTCTGGCAGCTTTTCCTACATATACTTTTTAAATTGTGATAAATATGTTTGTAACAAAACATTTGCCATTTCAACATTCTTCACATGTACCTATTCAGTGACATTAATTACGTTCATCACGGTGTTCAACCATCACCATTATATTATTCATTTCCAAATTATTCCATTACCTTTAGCAGAAGCTCTCTGTCCCCTAAGTAATGACTCCCTCTTTCTCCTTCCCTGCCACCCACGCCTGATAACCACTTATAAACTTTGGTCTCTGTGTTGTTGTTGTTGTTGCTAGTTGCCATTGAGTCAGTTCCAACTCATAGTGACCCTATGTACAACAGAACGAAACACTGCCCAGTCCTGCGTCATCCTCACAGTCGTTATTATGCTTGATCCCATTGTTGTAGCCACTATGTCAATCCATCTCTTTGAGGGTCTTCGTCTTTTTTGTGGACTCTCTACGTTACCAAGCATGATGTCCTTCTCCAGGGACCACTGCCCACTGATTACATGGTGGTCTCTATACATTTGCCTAGTCTAGATATTTCATATAAGTGGGATCATACAGTATTTGTCCTTTTGCAACTGACTTGTTTCACTTAGCATAATATTTTCAAGGTTCATCCATGTTGTAGTGTATATCAGAAATTCATTTCTCTTGATGACTGAGTAATATTCTATTGCATGCCTACACCACATTTTATTTATCCATTCATCTGTTGATGTCATACCTATCTTGACCTTCCTCTTCCAAGCATTTTGACCACAGATTCTGGAGTTGACTGGGTCTGCCTTGGGGATGACACAGCCCTTTCACTAGATTCTGCCTCTGTCTGCCCCAACCCTGAGGGAGCCAGCACCTTCTCAGAACACAGAAAGCACTTCAACCACCTGACTCTAGGATTGAAGTACTTTCCTAGTGGTTGAGGATGCTGGGCTAACACTAGCCAGGTTTGTCCATCTGGTTGCTTTTTTGTACTCAGAACACAATTGCTCCAGAACATTTTTGACAAGCCACCCACAATGTAGAGCTGCCGTACGCCACACAACTAAGTAGCATGTTTAATATTAATACATTTTTCAATTTACATCATTTGCTACTTAATGGCCTACTGTAGGTAATCCTCCATACTTTTAATATATCAGATTAGCTGTGCTCCATTTTCTCTAGCCTGTTCTTTCTGGGAAGCATCTTTATAGACTCATTAATCAATCAACTAGTCTTTGTGGAGGTAAACGTATCTTCAGGATATCTCATTTTTGACAAACACAAGAGATGAGAAAGACCGCCAACCTACCGTCTAGAGAGCATTGTTTAGGGTAGCTGCATTACTGTCCTATGATTGCTGTAACAAATAATCCCAAACTTGGTGGCTTAAAACAACAGAAGTTTACTCTGTTTTAGTTCTGGAGGCTGTGATACTCTGGGGGCTCTAGGGAAAGTCTTTTTCTTGTCTCCTTCAGCTTCTGGTGACTGCCAGAAATCCTTGACTTACTGCTGTATCACTCCAATCTCTGCCTCTGTGTTCAGATTGTCTCCTTTTCTGTCTGTGACATCTCCCTCTGCCTCACTCTTATAAGGACTTGTCATTAGATTTAGGACCCACTGGATAATCCAGGATGATCTCCTCATCTCAAGATTCTTAGCTTAATTACATCTGCAAAGACCTTTTCTCCAAATTTGGTAACGTTCACAGTTTCCAAGGATTAAGGGGTAAACATATCTTTTTTGGGGGGCCACCATTTAACCCATTACAGTGAGGAACCATCCCAGTTTGACTTGGACTGAGGGGCTTCCCAAGACATGGGACTTTCAGGGTCAACATGGAGACTAGTTGGTCCTCCTAACCCTGGGAAGCATTTCTAGAAGACTAATACCCTTAAGCAGAGTAAGGCGTTGGTTCTCAAAATGTGGTCTCCAGACAGCAGCATCAGCACCACATGAGAACTTGATAGAAACACAAATTCTTAGGTTCTTCCACAGAACTTTTCCAGTTACCATCAAGTCAATTTTGATTTATGGTGACCTCACATGTGTCAGAGTAGAACTGCACTCCATAGGATTTTTAATGGCTGATTTTCAGAGTAGAGCACCAGGCCTTTCTTCTGAGGCATCTCTGGATGGATTCAAACCTCCATCCTTTCAGTTAGCAATCGAGCACATGAACTGTTTGCACCACCCAGGAGTTCAACCCTAGACCTAACCAGTGAGAAACTCTAAGGGTGAGCTCCAGAAATCTGTGGTATTCCAAGAGATTTTTTGTCTATTTTTTTTTTTTTT
>NW_004444138.1:2596008-2597855 GCF_000243295.1 Trichechus manatus latirostris | reverse complement strand
GGCATCTAGGTTGTTTCCATCTTTTTGCTATTGTGAACAATGCTGTCATGAACATGGGTGTGCATATGTCTATTCGACCAAGTGATTTTAATATCCAATAAAGTTTGAGAACCAGTCGAGTAATCTTGAATCTTGACCTAAAAAGAATAAAAGAATAGGAAAAAAAAAAATCCAACTGAAATTGTTGTTCTCAGCTCTGACAGCACATTGGCCTCACATGAAAAGCATTGTAAAATTGCTGATGCCTGGGCCACATAATTGATCTGGGATGGTGCCCAAACAGTGATGTTTTTTACAAGCTCCCCAGGTGATTACAATGCGAGTCAAGGCCAAGAACCTAAGCTGCAGGGCTTGATCTAGGGGCAGCATAATAAGCGGGTGCGCTGGAGGAGGTGTGGGGTTCAGGAGAGGCATGCCATGCTCCTTTGTGCTCTAAGTCACAGAAATAAACAACACTATGCTTTTATGTTGAACTTACAAAGAATGAAAGGCCATATTTCTTTGGTCTAGCTACCGGTGGACTACAAGATGCAATTTCAGGGTAATTTGGGAAACTGAAGTATGTGAATAGTTTAGGTGTAAAAGGGGTCTCAAATTAAGACAGAGTAAGTGAGAATTAATGTGGAAGAAGGGCAGAAATACCAAATCTTTGCTGAGGCAAGAAGCTATTACCCACACTTGGTAGTATGAGGTCATCAAGAAACTGTAGCAGGCTGGTAGGATGTTGTCCTCTGTCTCTATTAATCTCACCATTGTGGGAATATTCTGGTTTCCATCTTGTTTCTTCCCATACAGTCTAAAATCAATGGGCTTTTTCCTTTAAGTGTGTCTTAAATGGAACCTAAGCTTGGCTGCTAACCAAAAGATTGGAGGTTCAAGTCCACCCAGAGGTGCCTCAGAAGAATGACCTGATGATGTACTTTCCAAAAAATCAGCCACTGAAAACTTTTGGAGCACAGTTATACTCCAACACACAGAGGGTCATCATGACTCAGAGACAACTCTATGGCAACTGGTAACTGGAGCATTTAAAACCAGGAAGCTGATGATGGTGATTTGAGTGTCAACATTATAAGAGGCATGGCATGGGTAAGATGATCCAGAAGAGAAGAAATGAAGGCTGAGTGTAGAGTCTGAAGCAATTCCCCCATTTATTAGCATGTAGGAACAAGAGGAGGACCCAATAAAGGGGAGAGAAGAAATCAGTAGAGAGCAGGAATGTCAAGAGAGTAGAGAAGCAAAGAGTTATCGCTGAGAAGGTGTGATCCAGGATGATTTTTATGGATTGAGTTGTGTCCTCAAGAAAATGTATATTGGAGTCCTGACTCCTATACCTCTGGATAGGTAACTAGGGTTTTCTTTGTTATATTATGAGGTCATATCAGTATAGGGTATGTCCTAAACCTAATCCCTTCTGAGTTATATAAAAAGCAGCATAGACACTAGACGGTAGAACACAAATGGGGAAGACAGATGCTATCTGATGATGATGGAAGCAGATGAATTTAAAAGCCCAGAAATTCCAACGAGTATGAGCAGCTACTAGAAGCTGAAATAGATGAAGAAGGGCTCTCCCCACCCCGCCCGATTTCTAGCCTCTCGAACTGTGAGAAAATAAATTTCTGTTCTTTAATGCCATCGACTTGTAGTATTTCTGTTACGGCAGCACTAGGTAACTAAGGCAATGATCATCAGTGACATTTGGAAGTATAGAAGTAGGGCCAGTCTGCAAATGCCTGGTGGGCAAGTGCTTTCAAGAAATGTAGACAAAGGACAGCTAGTGTATGGTCCCACTTATATGAAATACCTAGAATAGGCAAATGCATAGACACCAAAGTTTATCAGTG